>NC_133769.1:57110032-57300358 GCF_003597395.2 Chelonoidis abingdonii | reverse complement strand
TTAATTTTGACATTCAAATTGTTCTTTGGTTATCACAGATAGGTGACTCATAATGGGGTCTGTATGGGTGCGACTGGATTGGATGGGATGGATAGAGTTAATGCAGAGACATTCTTGTTCTGCCATGCTGGCTGGGACCTGTCACATGATGCGTGGTAGCGCTGATCGCCGAGAGGTGGGTCGGAGAACAGGAATTTATTCCTTACCATGGGTAGAATTGGCATGAGGCTGAGGTTTTTTTTCCGCTCCCTTCGCAGCGTGGGGGGCATGTGACTTGCTTGAATGGATTATCTGCTTGAAGGTCTTCAAACACTTTCAAACCACAATTTGAAGACTTCAATAACTCGGACATAGGTTAGGGGTTTTTATAGAAGTGGATGGGTAGGGTTCTGTGGCCTGCTTTGTGCAGAAGGTCAGACTAGATGATCATATTGGTCCCTTCTGACCTATGAGTCTATGAGTCTAAGTGAGATAGTTACTACAGATTTTCATGCTAATGAACAATAACCTCGAGTATCAGAGGGGTAGCTGTGTTAGTCTGGATCTATAAAAGCAGCAAAGAGTCCTGTGGCACCTTATAGACTAACAGACGTATTGGAGCATGAGCTTTCGTGAGTGTTCCAATACATCTGTTAGTCTATAAGGTGCCAAAGCACTCTTTGCTGCTTTTAATAACCTCAAGGAATATTGCAGGGATGTTCTGCATTATGCCCACTGCAAAAATCTTTATACAAATGGGGTCACCACTCATGTGTTAATGTCAAGTTCACGGTTAAATGCTTTGCTGAATCAGAGCCTTAAAAAGAAATCCACCATTCCATCACTCTATCAGTAGCAGCCGTTATTAACCAACCACTTATCACTGAAGCTTCTCATGAACTAGAAGACATATGCTAACTTCAGTTGAATCAGAAACACAGGAGATATTCCAATGTTTACCAAAAAGAAGAAAGCGAGAAATCTATAAGGAAAGACATTTAAGTTTCAAAATTCCAAGAAGATTATCATACAAATGAAGAGGGGGGAAATACAAAATATAAACAAATAGTCAGCTGTGAAACTTACTCTTGGGACACTATATAGCAGTGGTGGGCAACCTGCAGCCCACAGGTGGCCCATCAGGGTAATATGATTGCGGGCCATGAGACAGTTTGTTAACCTTGACCATCCACAGCAGCCCGCTGCTTCCCACAGCTCCCATTGGCCGGGAATGGCAAACCACAGCCACTGGAAGCTGCGGGGGACCGTGTCTGCGGACAGTCAATGTCAGCAAAATGTCTCACAGCCCACAATCAGATTACAATTTCCTGGTGCAAGTTCTGGAGGAATGAACTAGGGGCAGAGCTCTTCTTGACCTGCTGCTCACAAAACAGGGAAGAATTAGTAGGGGAAGTGAAAGTGGATGGGAACCTGGGAGGCAGTGACCATGAGAAGGAAGAAAGGAGAGCAGCAGAATACGGGCCCTGGACTTCAGAAAAGCAGACTTTGACTCCCTCAGAGGACTGATGGGCAGGATCCCCTGGGAGAATAACATGAGGGGGAAAAGAGTCCAGGAGAGCTGGCTGTATTTTAAAGAATCCTGATTGAGGTTGCAAGAACAAACCATCCCAATGTGTAGAAAGAACAGTGAATATGGCAGGCGGCCACCTTGACTTAACAGTGAAATCTTTGCTGATCTTAAAACACAAAAAAGAAGCTTACAAGAAGTGACCAGGGAGGAGTATAAAAATATTGCTCAGGCATGGAGGAGTGAAATCAGCAAGACCAAATCACAATTGGAGTTGCAGCTAGCAAGGGATGTTACAAGGCCCCTTACTGAATAAGGGAAGCAACCTAGTGACAGAGGATGTGGAAAAAGCTAATATACTGAAAGCTTTTTTTGCCTTTGTCTTCACGAACAAGGTCAGCTCCCAGACTACTGCACTGGGCAGCACAGTATGGGGAGGAAGTAACCAGCCCTCTGTGGAGAAAGAAGTGGTTCAGGACTATTTAGAAAAGCTGGATAAGCACAAGTCCATGGGGCCGGATGCACTGCATCCAAGGGTGCTGAAGGAGTTGGCGGATGTGATTGCTGAGCCATTGGCCATTATCTTTGAAAACTCATGGTGATCGGGGAAGGTCCTGGATTACTGGAAAAAGGCTAATGTAGTGCCCATTTTTAAAAAAGGGAAGGAGGAGGATCTGGGGAACTACAAGCCTGTCAGCCTCACCTCAGTCCCTGGAAAAATCATGGAGCAGGTCCTCAAGAAATAATTTTTGAAGCATTTAGAGGAGAGGAAAGTGATCAGGAACAGTCAGCATGGATTCACCAAAGGCAAGTCAAGCCTGACTAACCTAATTGCCTTCTATGATGATACAACTGGCTCTGTGGATAAGGGGAAAGCAGTGGATGTGTTATTCCTTTACTGTAGCAAAGCTTTTGGTACGGTCTCCTACGGTATTCTTGCCAGCAACTTAAAGGATGGACTGGATGAATGGACAATAAGGTGGATAGAAAGCTGGCTAGATCATCAGGATCAACGGGTGATGATCAATGGCTCCATGTCTAACTTGCAGCCAGTCTCAAGTGGAGTGCCCCATGGGTCAGTCCGGAGCCAGTTTTGCTCAATATCTTCATTAATGATCTGGAGGATAGCGTGGATTGCACCCTCAGCAAGTTTTCAGATGACACTAAACTGGGAGGAGTGGTAGATACGCGGACCTAGACAAATAAGAGGATTGGGCCAAAAGAAATCTGGTGAGGTTCAACAAGGACAAGTGTAGAGCCCTGTACTTAGGATGGAAAAAATTCATGCACTGCTACAGACTAGGGACCGAGTCGCTAGGCAGCAGATCTGCAGAAAAAGACCTAGGGGTTACAGTAGATGAGAAGCTGGATATGAGTCAACAGCGTGCCCTCATTGCCAAAAAGGCTAATAGCATTTTGGGCTGCATAAGTAGGAACACTGTTAGCAGATTGAGGAACACGATCATTCCCCTCTAATTGGCATTGATGAGGGCTCATCTGGAGTACTGTGTCCAGTTTTGGACCTCCCACTACAAGAAGGATGTGCAAAAATTAGAAAGAGTCCAGCGGAGGGCAACAAAAATGATTAGCGGGCTGGAGCACATGACTTATGAGGACAGGCTGAGGGAACTGGGATTGTTTAGTCTGCAGAGGAGAAGAATGAGGGGGAATTTGATATCTGCTTTCAACTACCTGAAAAGGGGTTCCAAAGAGGATGGATCTAGACTGTTCTCAGTGGTACCAGATGACAGAACAAGGAGTAATGGTCTCATGTTGCAGTGGGGGAGGTTTAGGTTGGATATTAGGAAAAAACTTTTTCACTAGGAATGGGTTACCTAGGGAGGTGATGGAATCTCCTTCCTTACAGGTTTTTAAGGCCTGGTTTGACAAAGCCCTGACTGGGATGATTTATTTGGGGACTGATCCTGCTTTGAGCAGGGGGTTGGACTTGATGACCTCCTGAGGTCCCTTCCAACCCTAATATTCTATGATTCTATAACCTGATAGGCCACAAGTTGCCCACCACTGATGTACGGCGTAGTAAAAAAATCGAAGTTAATGATGGTCTGTGCTGAAAGTGCCAGATACAACAAGATAAATATATGGAGGGAAAGGAAATGTTATCCTTATACACTCATTGGCAAAAATCAGATGGAAATCAACAGTGCAAAGCATAGATCTGCAGAACTAAACATCCAGAATTGCAGAGGCCTTATTATCGCTGAAGTTCTCCTATTATAGTAGAAATGAAAATGAAACAATTTGTGATTAAGAAAAAGGCTGGAAATGTTTCCAGACTTCTCAAATGTGAACCCAGCATGTAGGTTTTTCTCCTGCTTTCACCAATAAATAGAAAAATCAAATTATATTAGTGAGAATGAGAAAAATTAGGAGGACTGATGACAGCAAGTTCAAATTGGTAAAGTCAGAAAGGAGCCAACACCATTAAAAAAAGTGAGAAATGGTCAGCTGCAAGGCAACAGAGGCTGATGGGAGTTTTAAGCAGCAGGAGTTGGTTAGGCATCCTAATTTTTAGTGAGATAAGGGTCTGGCAGAGCACAGTAACAGCAGGAGATTAATAGATTTTTCCAGTTTGAGGTCAGAAAACTACATTAGCTAGTGATACCTATATACTATGGTAGTGGCACATTAGAAATGAAAGAGAAAAACAACATTAGGTATAAGAAGAAACTTTAAAGGGGGAAAAAAAGCTCTGGCAAGGAAATGGCTAAAGCTACTGGCCTATGGAAAATGAAAGAACCAAGAGCAACATACAACTTAAGAGGATCGCACAAGTAGTAGCATGAAGTACATGAAGTAGTTACCGCCTTTGTTGGAAAGCATGTCGTGTGACTGCAGAGTGGCAATGGCTCAAAGCTTTTACCTGGCAGCCATTCCAAACAAAAGATTTGAAACAAGGATCAATCAATAAGAGAATGCATTAGAAATGTTTGTAGAGGTCAGCATACAGGACCAAATCCAAAAGCTCGACAAGGAAATCTTGAAACAGCAATAAAACAAACAAAAGAAAATGTTCTGTCCTGATCCAGGGCTGACCCATGGACAGCCTAACGATGGATGGATGGATGAATCTGTATCTAATTATGTCAATACTATACAATTATTTTGGTGTATGGATTCTTTCAAACTCTAATGTACTTTTATAGTAGACAACATTTTTGTACTCACAAATTCCTTCTCCAATGAGGTGTTGCCTGAAGCCTAGATTGTGAGCTCTTCAGGCCTTTTTTGCAGAGCCTAGCCCAATGGAATCTTGATTCTTGACTGGTGCTCTTAGGTGCTGCGATTAATACAAATAATACTTCCCTTTTTAAAGAAATGAAAGCAATTGTTACCAACTCAGTAGGCAATTCTCTGACTTTGTCACATCTTTGGAAAATCAGTGCTTCTAGAGATTTTCTTTATTGATAAAAATTGGGGAGAATGAAAAACAGCCTACAGCTATTTCTGAACTCACTGATTTTCTCTGGGAATTGTCCCATGCCACCTGGTATTCTTGTATAAGACCAATGGCATTTGGGTAGCGGTTCCTCATTCCTTGGTCAGAAAGGCTGGATATGATGTCTGTCTTCTCCTCTGTTGTTGTTGCTGGGTGAATGTCATGGGAAAATACTGGAGAGAGAAGCGGAGGTTGTGGAGAATAGCGTTTTTTAAAAAAGCAAAAATAATTATTGGTACAAGGAGTTCATTATGTTTGTGGCAGTAAAGAAAAAAACCTTTCTATATAGTTGCTGCTGACCATTTCTCACTACTTTTAATGGTGCTGCTCCTTTCTGACTTTACCACTTTAAAGACCATACATTGCTATATATTTCATTTATTTTCTTATTTTTTTCTAATTATACAGTGCATCCCGAATGTCTATGTGGTATACACACACTTATACCAATAAAATGTCCCAGGTTGTATGTTTTGATCAATGAAAGATCAGTAGGCAGTCACAGTAGAAATAACAGTCATTTCTGAGAACACCTGGGCTCACTAGTACATGAAAAAAAAAAAAAGAGGGAAAGAATGACATTTTGAAACTAAGAGTGCAGCAATAAAGAATGAGAGGCAGGTTACCCATTAGTTTAAAGTAAATGAAAGAATATTTCCAACACATTCAGGACGAATAATGATAAGTATACTTGCTGTTGCAAGTAAAGAAAGAGAGGGTGCTATTAAAAATTGGCAGGGAGAATGGGTAAGACAGCCGTTGCCATGTGATTAAAGAGCTGGAACAGGACAGGGGAAGATCCTGGTTAATCAATTCCAAAAGAAGATACAAGCTCAGGCCTTGCTTTGGATGGATCAAGGAACACAGCAGAATGTGGCAAGAGCTACTGGTCATGAGGAAGCTGGAGAAGCTTCAGTGTACTTTACAGAGTTGCTTCAAAGATCCACGCATAAGATAAGGATTAGTCTGGACCAATGGTTCTCAACCTATTTACCACTGCGGACCTCATATGCAGCTACATGTTACATGGGCTCCATCCACACAATATATGACTCTGAGGATGTCACATGGGCTGCAGCTTTGTGCTGACTGGACCAGAAGTGGCCCGCGGACCACAGGTCGAGAACCACTAGTCTGGACCTTCTAACATCTCAGAGGCAAACAACATATGAGGATGGTCAGTATATGAGAATGCCCTAAACTGTGACCACATAAGTGTAATTCTGCTTTCACATGCAAATTATTAATGGTATATTAATGAAGTATTATATTTAGTTGTACACACCAGAACAATATCTAATGGATTTGTACAGTGCCCACAACCACAGTATCAAAATGCTACCCAGATAAATGGAATCCATATCAAAATGTGCATCACTTAATTTTTGCCCTTTCTGAAATTGTCTTGTCAAGGGAGCCATCTATTCTATTTAGATTCTTACATAGTGCCCACCACACTAGTTCCTGTTCATGGCTCTATGTTAGACTATGCTCGTAAACAAGACCTAAACATGCAAATGGAGGGGCACCTGGCAGAAGCCAGTGGTGTTCTTGCAGGGCACTGAGGAATGTTGATGGATCTGACCCTCTAATAAGTATCTATGGACTCAAAAAGTGGACTTAAATACACTTTTAGGCACAGATTCTCACCCCTGGCTGCAGCAATACGAAGGTGACTTAAAACATTCTTAAGGCAGCAGCCAAGAATTCTCATGACGTACAACCTCCTGCCAGTGGAGAGGGTATTTTGGGGCAGGCTGGTGGCAGGAACATGGATCTTCCATTACCATCTTGGCCAGCACAGAGGGTCCTAGGGTGCTACAATCCACTGGCATATGTTGTCGTAGCTTCCTACTCAGATTTGAACCTTAGCGTTCATAAACTGAGAAGCTAGCATGAACCCTCTAAGCTTAATTACCAGCTTAGATCTGATATCGCTGCCACCAGCCAAAAATTCCAGTGTTTTGGCTCACTCTGGTCTCCCCAAAACCTTCCCTTGGGGGACCGCAGACTCAAGATGCCGTGCAGTCTCACACCAAAGGGAAAACCAACCTCCTCCCCTTGTCTCTCTTATCTCATCCCAGCTCCCCTCCCTGGGTTATCCTGGCTGATACTGTATTAAATCTCCTTGAATGCAAACAGAGAGGGCAATTTACCTCCCCCCTCCTTTCTTCCCCGAGATCTGCACAGAATTCACCCTCCGCTAAATCTAACACCAAAGAGAATATTTCCTTCCCTTTTCCTTCTTAGCCTACCCAGAGAAAACTCAAAACAGTCTAAAAGAAAGTCTTTATATAAAAAGAGAAGAAATAACACCATAAAACATGATTCCTTGCTCAAGGGTACATACGATCGGCTATTGCTTAAAAGAAAAATCATGAGACAAACTAGCACTTAGTACAAAAAGATAATACAATTTAAACATTCTGGCAAACTACAACATGTTAAAGCCGTGATGTTTGTTATTTCTACCTTTGTATCTCAACTTGGAAATAAGATTAGAAGCCTTGAAGATAGGAGAACCTCTCATGAGCGAGAACAGATAAAAGACCCACACCCCAAAAATTCCCTCCCTGAGCTTTGAAAAATCCGGTTTCCTGATTGGTCCTCTGGTCAGGTGTGTGGTTCCCTTTGTTAACCCTTTACAGGTGAAAGAAACATTAACCCTTAGCTATCTGTTTATGACAATGTTAGAGCAGCTTTAGGGTGGATTGTTTGTCCTCAGGTAGCCCTCATGCTTGGTGGAAGGTGAAGAGAAGAAAGGTGTCTTTCTTATCCTACAATGGGTTTACAATAAACATGTTCTCCTCATTGCCACTGTTATACTATCATAAAATTGAAATTATTACTCATGTTTCATATCTATTCCCAGGTCTTTGTTTATATATTCATGATAGAAATATTTCAAGGAGCACCGCAACATCATCAACTTATTCTTCTGGAATAGGACAAGCACAAAAGCAACCTCACACCCTCTTGAAAGAAGGGAATCGACTGTGCTTTTGACTAAATTATTATTTCTGGAACATTCACACCTAAAAGTTTGGGTGCGTTGGCTGCAGGAAAACAGATGCTCTCCTCACCTTTCCATAGCACAGGAGCTGTTGAAACCTTACAAATCCAAGAATGTATTTTCCCTGGTTACCAAAAATGAATTGAAAAACATTACAAGGGATTGTGCATTTGAGTATTTGGCAGAGCGCTCATATGTTGCAAAACAGCTTGGGGTGTATCCCTGCTTTGGAGACAGATCAAAACACCTAAATTCCCCCAGGCTCTTCAGGGAGATCTCTTCTAACATTGGGAAGAATTAGCAACTACAGTCCCACAGGATTGGTTCAAAAGTGATGTTTACGTCTATGTCGCTGTCAGTAACTTCACTGAAATAAACTACTACTCCCTGTGAATAAGTTCTGCAGAGTCTGGCCCAATTTGTTTTGCATAAAGGAGACTCCACAAATGTGATGGGGAAAAATACTGATAGAGGATTGCTACTAACCAGTAATGAATATCAGCTGACACCCAATTTTTTTTAAAACATAACTTGTCCTGTCTAGGTGCAAAGTCTTCCTTAAATCTGTTTTAGTTAATATGTATTTACATCACCTTTCCATGTCTTTAAACATAGTAATTTACCTAGTCCATATTCTAACATGTATGCTAGCATGCCTGCTACCAGTGCACCCACTAATCTGAGTTAATAGCACTTAAAGTGTCTCAGCTCAAGGATGCAGTCCTGTCTGACCTTTGTAAGCCGATACAATTTCTCATTCTCAGAAAAGGTCTGATTTCTGTAATGTTCCACTCTGGCAAAATAACTTCAGCAGGAATAAAGAAATAACCTTGAAAGAGGGAACAGCTAACATATCCCAAACAGAAAACAGCTTCAGGGGGACATTGCCTTTAAGAATACTGTTAGCTTTTAGAGTCTCATCTAGCTACTTATTATTTGGTCACTTCCTCTTAATATAATATTTATTTTTCTGACTTTTTTTATCCTTTGAGAGAGGTATGAAATGGAAATTCTTTGATGAATGGGGTTGAACAGATGTTGCTGCTTATCCCTCAGTGTTCAAGAACTCTGATTTTATCTGTAATAAAATGGATGGCAGGAATACATTTTGAAGTTTGCGTTAAACAGCAACAATCAAGAGATAATCTATGAGATAGTAAGCACAGAAGAATTTCAGTAAGAATATATAGTGTTATTGACAGTTACCTTCTGTATAAATCTGTGATGCTTGCTAAAGCATTAGTTAAGTGGATTTTTGTAGTTTTGTGAAATGGTGTTCCTTTAGGATATAACCAACTATCCAACACTGTACAAAAGTGAAAAGATCCATTAATTGTTCTTTATTACACCTTGAAACTACAAATTTAATTATTTCAATAATCAGATGCTTTACTTATGATCCTTCTGGGAAACAAACTAGCTCATTTATTTTGTTTTATTTTATAAACCCATAAATGGAGGATAACATGACAATAAAACTTTATGGCAAATAATCACATTCATATGGAGACTTACAGGTACTCAGAAATGCTATCGTCAATATTTTCTCTCAAACTCCCATCCTGCCCCCAAAATAATCAACAAAATATGTTGCAACTTATATTGTTTTCTATGTAACATTTTAAAGGCAAATTCATATTCTGTTGAAAATGGAAAAAAAATTATTTAGTTTTCAGACACAACTAGCCATTATTTAATTCCTTTTCAGTTTGTTCTCAGCTTCCAAAACTATTAGGGTACATTTTGTTTCTTTTACAAAGGGAGTGGGTAGAAAAGTGGCATTTCTCTAAAGTCACTGACATCTATCACTGTTATCAGGGCAGGAGAGGAGCACTTATCTAAAGTCTACTAACACTTAATTTGATACAAAAAGTAAGCAACATGAAGGAATCTCAAATTGAATATGCCAGATTAGTGCACAAAATGTAAAGTTCTACATAAAGCGTAAACAACTATTTCATGTCACAAGCTTAAATGGACATGGATGACAGGCTGAAAAGACTAAAAAAATACCTATTCTACATGGTTCATCAGATTCTCCACACAAAGTCTATGATATTAAAGTCGGGCTAAAGACGTTGGCCTATTAAATTCCATTTATAACATTTTTAACGATTTATTAAGATAGAAATTTAATTTTAAATCAGATCAAGAAATTATGGTTAGAGGCAGCGTCTGGGTGATGTTCCAATGAGGTACCTGGCTGAAATCAAAGTGGCACCAGTGGGCAGAAAGAGATGTAGCTGCTATGTGGAGATTCTATCTGCAGATAAAGCCCCTGCCTGAACCTGAGAGTTGTGTAGAGGCCTGTGAAGGGGAACAAAGAGTTTCAGTTCTGCTCATCTCAGGCTTGCTAGGACCTGCTTGTTACAGGGAAAGAGAGCAGGTGGGGGATGAAGATGGCCAGTGCTTACTTTTAATATCCCATGCTTGGATGGAAGGGAAAACATGTCTTTTGGCTTAGCAACTTCCGACTCACTGCCAGAATCTACTTCCTTCCCTGCCATGCCTCTTCAGTCTACCTACCTGCTCCTCAGCATGGTCATACCACCCACACTGATGTCACTGGTGCACAAAGGAAGGAGACCCAATGATCTCACCTGCTGCAACTGAAGAAGAGAGTTATTGGGTGAAGAGCCTTCCTAGAGCCACACTTTAGAAGCAGCTAATGTCTAATTATACTGTATGCTCTTTCCACTGCAATGTCTTTGCCCATTTTCCCTATTAAATTCCAGCAGATTTCCGCCTCCCTCCAAAGCAGCATTCCTCTAACCTGCTAGCACCTTCCGAATCTGATATCTATAGGCAGACATCTTTACTGCTAATAAAATGGAGTACAGAGATGAGAGTGCCATGCGCAAAATAAGTCAGATGTTGACCTTAGTATCATTCTTAGCTTTCTAATTCAATTCAACAAGCTACCAATTACCAACCAGATCAGATTTGTGCTACTCAAAACAACATGCTTTACAAAGACATATACTAGTAAATGGTCAGAGGGGAAAGAATCAACACAAAGCAATGAATTCTTGGGTGTTCAACTAAATCCCAATTCAGCAGTCCATTAGGATGAGTCAAACATTTTCCATAAAACCAAATATTTTTTGACTAGCTTAACAATCCATCCCCTATTCAGCAAGGCAATTAATCATGTGTTTAACTTTAAGCTTGATCTTAAGTCCCATGACTTTAACAGGATCATGTGCTTACAGTTATACTTAAGTGCTTTGCTGAACACAGATGAATTTAAAGATGTGTTTAAATGTGTTGCTGAATTTAGGCTTAACACAGCAAAGAAAAGGAAGGCAAGTGGCAAAGCTAAAACATCTTTTAGTAAGGTGATCCAGAACTGCCAAGAGAAAAGAATTCTGATCATATTTATTATCCAGAAAAGAGAGTTTGACTGATAGAAAAACATAAGCCTCTGAGGAGACAAGGATAGAGGTAAGGTTACGCATGTTCTCACACTCACATTCCATTAGTGAAGACACAAGAATCTGAAACCTAAACTAGAAAATGAAAAATGAAATAGGCTGACCTCCACACATACAAAATTCATCAGCAAAAGGAATACCATGGATGAATGTGTGAGTGCAAAAGGGAGGATCTTCTCTACAGCAATTACCCATCACACTGTAAGCACTACCAGAAAAAAAATTGAGGAAGAATTGGATAGCCGTATTATGTCATTTATAGCTATGCAAATCGTGATTCTAAAGGTAACCAAATCTTAAGCTTAGAGCATAAACTGATCCACTGTAAGGGTCAAAAAGTCTCTTTACTTCTTGGTACTTTAAAATATTGTAAAACCTCCATGTCCCCAGAAGCACTATCTACTGGCCACTGTCAGAGGAAGATGTGAGGCCTGGGTTAACAGATAATCTGAATCCTATCTTTTGATTTGTCAGGCCAGGTCTACACTGCGACTTTAAATCGGTTTAATGGCCGATATACCGATTTAACGCCGTATCTGTTCACATGACGTCGTCATTAATATCGATTTTACCGCCTCCTTAAATCGATTTCGGAACTCCTCCCAAACGAGAGGAGTAGCGCTAAATTCGATAGTGATAACTCGGATTAGGGTTCGTGTGGACGGAATGAAGTTATTGGCTCCGGGCGGTATCCACGAGTGCACACCTGCGCTCTGGACCAGCATCTGAACTCGGATGGCGGGAGGTAAACAGGAAAGCCCCTGCGAACTTTTGATTACTTTCCTGCTTGTCGTGTGGAGCTCTGCATCAGCAGGGCTGGCGTGCGTCTCAATCAAAAAGAGTCCGCATGGCCGTACGGGAGTACTAGGTTGATTCGCTGTATTGGGGAGAAAAATCTCTTTGTATTCTGTCGTTACGACCGAATGCCAAGCGTTTTGAATAAAAACTGCAGGCTGAGATACCCGCCGCTGCGTGACAGCCGTAACGGAGCAGAGATCAATGGCGACTCGATGAAGGGAGGAGAGGGAGGGTTCCTGAGGCTCCGCCCGTCACATGCCAGGGTCTTTGGGGAAAAATTATCTTTTTTCCCATTCCCTTTGGGGGATCTGGACAGGGGTTTATTTTCAATGTCTGGGTTCAAACACCCATGTCTGGCGTGGTTCAGGACACGCTCCTCGTTTATTCCCCTCCACCAAGTGACAAAAAAAAGGGAAATATTGCTGTGCTATGGGTGCTTGCTCAATGCACTCTACGAAAAAGGCGCAAAGAGTTGTTGCTTTGCTTCACAGGGAGGAGGTTGAGGCGCTGTACCCGCACCACTCGGGCATAGTTTTTTGCCCTCCATCAGCGACACTTGCTTTCAAACGGAAGTGGGACTATGGGATAGCTGTAGAAGTACAACAGTGCATGCTCTTAAATCGATTGTAGCTCTGGACCGCGCGGCAACGCAGCAATCGATTTGTGATTGCACTGTGATGCGCAACCCGATTTATATACATCGGATTTGTAATATCCGGTTTACTACTTTCGATTTAATCGGCAGTGGTAGGCACGTAGCCTCAGTAATGTTTATGGGAACAGCTCTGTGGTCACCTGTGCATTCTTTGGACAGTTCCCCTGATTCTGGTACTCTTGGAATATGCCTATTTAATTTATTTTCAGTTTCCTTTCAATGATATATAGTTACTTTGCCATGTATTTTAGCTAGTAAATCATTATTATATACTCATTCTATTCCACCTATACAATACAACACGGAGAGGTGGAGGGGGAGCGAGAGAGAGAGATAGAAAGAGAAAAAATATTACGCACACATAAACTACATTAAAACACATTAATAATGTTGCGAAGTCAAGTACTCAGAAGTTAGGCAACCTTAATTCTGGCATTTCCTATACAAATTTCATTTGCACCCTGCCCTCACCCCCTTGTGCATATGCATTATGATTAAATCTTTTACATGATTACATATTTTTCCTTGCCCAGTCAGTCTCTCCTCTCCCACAGCTCCTCATCTGATCTCAGTATTCCCTCTCTCCCAGTCCTCAGCCCATTCCCTCAATGGCTACAAGTCCCAGTTTTCTCACACTACCAGTTCCAGTCTCATCAGAGTCATTGTACTAATATATTCTTGTCCTTCCCTTCCTCCGAGTTCAGCTTTTTGTCTCCTCTGTATTCTTATTTGTCACTTTCATCCTCCAAGCTGCCTTGGTGCCAGCACGGGGGTGTCATTGAGAGCACAGAAGAGATAAGCTTCCTGCTGTCAGTTCAGGTGCCTGAACCCACCCTAATCCTGAACAGCTAGGAACAGCCATTACATGGAAAGCCCTTGTGAGCCCGTGTAGCCATAGGCTGGTGCTTGCTCAGCTGCCCAGTAGAGATGGTACATGCACAGTCCTGTCGTATGTAGGCACTGTGAGGGTGTATGGCATACTCTGTACAGAAGGAATCCTTTGGGAATTTAGCTGCTAAATTCAAAGCAGTCTACTAAGCATGTATGAACTGTGGACTGCCAAATTTGTGTAGGTTTTCACAGGGATGGCAAAAGGGTGTGTCAGAAAAGTCATCCCTCTGCCAAATTTCAAGTTCCTGTTCCAAAGCACTGGGCTGCTGGAGCTCTTCACAAACAATGAAACAAAAAATTTTAACTGAGCAAAACAGTGTATTTTTCCCTAGCCTTGTTCTCAGAAACGGCTGAACAGTTTTGGCTGAAATTTTTCAAAAAAATATTCTGATACAGCACAACTCCAAAAGGCCTTAACAGAGACCTATATTTAATTGGCCCTATTTTCCTTTTTTTTTTTTAAACAGATAACTTCCTTCAACCTTTGAAATGTCTTCAACCTAGACTACAGCCTGAACATTTCTAAATACACTTATGTCTCCATCTCTCAGCTGGATTACAGTAAAGACAGCCAGGCCAACAGCAACAAGCAAACGGGTTTTCTGGCAGGCCATGATATACTGAGACAATTTCATTCTCCATCTTGTCGTACGATTCTGGCCACTAGCTTTGAATGTAAAAAGAATCTATTAAATTATTGTACTATCTGAGATGCTGTGCTGTATTTAGTAGTCCAGAAGAGCTACATTTATCAAATACAAATGAACTATGAATATTTCATCCAGGACATAAGCATAATGCTGGCCCAATAAACTTAAAGCATACCCAGCTTATGGCTTGAATTCCAAAAGTGACAAATTCATTTGCTAGAATCATCCAATTGGAGCCCCAGTGCCTGCTCATCAGCATTAGCATGTCTTTCCTTTGGGACATTTTCTGACATGCCTTTTTGATAACTGTAGCAAGCAGCTAGATACATTTAGTATTCATAGAAATGGAGAAAATTGAAATTAAATAGTTTTCACCAGGTTTGTTTTTCTTCTAGCTGGTTATTTCTCTACCTTTTCTTTACTACCAACAAAATATACTGACACAGACTAATAAATCCAGGGTCAAGCTGAAAAAAAAATCTTAAAAAGTAAAGAGATGACTCAAATCTTCTTGCCCATCTTCTGAGAGGCACTCATTTGTCTTGTCATCTTGAGAGATGCTCTGGATAGGTGTCCCTAAAAGGTTTATACAGAGCTGTGTGTTTATGTAACCCCTTAACCTCTGCCAATGTAAGCCAATGAGGTCACTTACACAGACCAGTGGTTGGCTTCAAAGCTGATGGCAAAAAAAAAAAAAAAGGTGACTAGAATGTATCCTTCCTTACCGTCTCAGCATGTTCACTCCAATTACTCTCATATTTACTGACTTCTGTGCTCACTCACATTTAATTTTTACTCTCTTTGATGGCAGAGACATACTGGCTCCATCTGTCACAGGGTTAAATAACCATCTCTGATTGCAGCAGATTCTATGACTTAAAAATCAGAGCCTGGAACCAATCATGATCTTCAAGAAGTCCTTTTTTTCCTGAATCCCTTTCTAGCTGAAGACAAAGGGAATTGAGTCATCCATTTTATTGGGAGCAGGAGCAGACAATATTGATCACCTCTAGAGTGCAATACAGTAAATCCTCCCTGTTATCTTTTTGTGGTATAATTACTGAATTTTATTTTAGGAAAAAAATATCAGAAAATCCTCCAGCAACTCCATTTTTGCCATTATTTACTATTAATGTACATGACTCGGTGGTTTCCAATTCCAAAACACCCCATCAATCTGATAATTGGCTACTAAGCAATTATGAAAGCTTAAGAAAAACAATCCTGAAAGATATCCTGTAACAGTGTTTGAGCCTGTGCATCCCAATTGTACTGTGGTGAGTGCTTTAAAAATGCCTAGTAATGTATGTCAAATGCTCCAGATTCACTCATCTTCTTTAAAAATATATATATTTATTTATTTATTTTTCCACTGTTTCTATTCTTTATAGACTTATCCATCAGTAAGGGCATCTTTTCGTACATCAAGTTAAATGATGCCTTAGATACTACAGCAGTGGGCTCCACACACAAACTAATACTTATACTACTATTTATGACATCTTCACTTTCAGAGTGAATTTCAGTGTCCATATCTGAAGTGTTCACATGCTGTAGGTATCAGTTTCAAGTCATACATGGCGGGCGGTGGGAAATACTAAAATAAACTGTTAATGGTCTGACTTAGTTCAAACCAAGGAAATCCAGAGTTAATAGAAACAAAAGTCTCTGGAATGGAGAGAGACTTGACATTTTCAGGGCCTTTACCGGGCATCATTTCAGTAGTGATTTTAGCTTTGCAGGATTTTTGGTTGAAGAATGAACTGAAAGATATGTTTTTACTCCTATCCTGCTTCCACACCACTAGGCAACATCAGCACCATCTAGTGCAACTACTAGAGTGACTCCACCACTCGAAAGTTATCACAGCCTGCAAGTCAAAGTAAGTCTAAGATTCATCTGTCCAGATGCCAGATATTCACAACCTTTTTCTGTGCACCCTTTATAACAAGCAGTGCTCTGTGATGACCACACATACCACTGCTGGTTTTTCTGTTATGCTCCCTTTTACTTTCATCTCCTTTAAATTTTTGTAGTTTGACAACTACAAAATTCAGTGAAATATTACTCTTATCAAAAGGCTAGCATTTAGTGGTATGAAATCAAAATAGGACTCTATAAAATTTACTCTACAAACTTAATTAACTGATCACCCTCATTGGGGTGACATACAGCAGGACTTGTCTACAGGTTTTCACTATCCACCCTGCCTCTTCAAAAACAATCAGAACACTGTTATACTACCAAAAACCTCAATATGGTCTTAAGGAATGGGCTTGTTTAAATGGGAGTAGATTCCAAAATCCCCTCTGAAAGTGCACATACAGTTTTAGAACATAAGGCTTATCACAGATACAGAAGGAAAATTTTGTGGGAGCTTACTGTTGGCAGGCTGAACTGCACGTGAATTGGCTTTAGACATAATTCTGCTCAATAGGAACCATATATATTAAAAAAAACCTCTCAGAAGAAGTACATCATCACTGTGAATGAAACTTGTGAAAAGCCTGGCTGGAGGGATGAGAAAGCTTAGGCTGGTCTTTGTGTTGTGTTACTGTTATTTCAACTGCTAATAAAAGAAGCAACTGAAGTAGAGTGGTGAGTTTGGTCACTAACCTAGGCCTTGATCCTAAGAAGATTTATGCATGTTCTTAACTTTACATTCTGTGAGTAGCTCCATGGAAGACAATGAAGATACTCCCATCATGTAAAGTCAAACACCGTGCGTAAACCATCTCAAAATTGGGATCCTAGAATGTGCAGGTGAAATTCTGGCCATATTAATGTCAATGGGAGCTTTACTATTTGCTTCAGTGGGGCCAGGATTTCACCACGTATTTCTTGTGTTAGCGTGGGTAAGGACTTAGCCCTTTCACAGCTGACCCATATTTCTTTCCCTCTGACTATTGGGTTAATAGTATTAGAAAGACAAGGTGGGTGAGGTAATATATTTTATTGCATCAACTTCTGTTGGGCAGAGAGACAAGCTTTTGAGCTTACACACAACTCTTCTTTGGGTCTGGTTAGTGATATAACAGAGGAACTGAAATAAATACACACACTCTCTCTCTCTCTCCCCCCACCCCTTACTTACACCAATGTAAATCCAGATTAATCTACTGATTATGGAGGAACCCCAGTGGATCTCAGAGCAGAATATAGCCCTACAGATAAACTTATCCAACTGAAGGGTTGTGCTGTGCTTATCAAGGAATTCACAAAAAATAGCTCATGAAGTAACAATACAGCTGCCCTTTTCTTCAACTCCAGTTTAGTTTGCTGAATTCCATTATCTGCCCAGCACTAATCAGTGTCTTCAATTTAGATGAATGTACTATTAAAAGAGAAGCATGTCAGACTGTGAAAGGGTTTTTGTTCTCCATATTTAAAAAAAAACATATCTATCCAGTAGGGAGGTGACAGGAACAACATTAAATTAGTCCAGCAATGGCAGAATTAGGCACTACAGAAAGAAAACAAAGAATGTACTGTTATTTTCACACACAGCTGAAACACACCTTTTCCCATGTAACAAGTACAGAATCAATATATGTTAATACAAAAAATGATACATTCTGTTGCAAAAGTGAAGGAGTGATTTCAAGTATGTCTGTTTGATGAGGATAATGTGTTTCTTTGAAAAGAAAAGAAAATATTTAAGCTATTCAGCAATACAAATGAAACAAAAATGATACATAAGGGTTGAAATACCTTTTATGGTGTACATTTGTACAGCACAGAATTTCTAATCTCAATTTTTGAACAACCCTTCAACCCATTTCTGGGTACAGCACTTAACAGCTCACACCTCCATCACACAACATTTGGGAGATGAAGCATTAAGCACTACATCCATCTGAAACTGCAGGAGAAATGTAGGTAGACAGAATGTAGTTACTCAAACTAGAATTTGGATTGGACCCTGGTTAACTAGGGTGTTTATGGGATGTTTAAATGACTACGTGCCAGGACTTCAATTTTCGTTCTCAAGCAGAAGAGATTGCCTTCAACAGCGCAGCACCTCCCAACAGTTAGGGCTTCAGCTTTTCAAGAATTATTAATTTAATTTTTCGGGGTTTATTTTTAGCAATTGTTGAGTTCTATCGGGATTTTCAGGGCTCTCTCTTTCTACATGCTATAATGAGTAAAGAACAGTATATACATTACAATAGTGTATACTATAATAAATACTCTTTGCAGTGTTCTCAAGTGCAGTGGTTCTCAACCAGTGGATCCTTACGGGGCAGGAGCAGGTTTCAGGGGGTCCACCAAGCATGGCTGACATCTCAGACTCACTAGGGCCGAGGGCAGAAAGCCAAAGCCACGCCACATGGGACTGCAGCCCAGGACCCTGAGCCCCATCACCCAGGGCTGAAGCTGAAGCCTGAGCAACTGAGCTTTGTGCGCCCCCTGTGGGGTGAGGCCCCAGACAATTGCCCTCCTTACTATTCTCTAACATCAGCCCTGGCTTTTATATGCAGAAAAACAGTTCTTGTGGCACAGGCTCTAACTACACTGGGCCAAACATTGACTGGAAAGGAAACAGTGTCATCTAATGACTCATCAGCTTCTTAACGTTGCAAACTACAATCACTCCTAAAAACTGCCACTCTGACTTTTTAAAGGGATCAGTGAAAAAACCTGTAGCACTGAAAATCTTGTACATATAAAATATGGGATTTCTGGAGGCAGGATAATTATTTAAAATTTCCTATCTAAAAGTCAAACACCATATTCCCATGTTATGGCTTGGTTTGAGGGGTTGCAGAAGCCATCCATGCCACTAACCAGTCACTGCCTCCAGGAATACCACATGTGGGGGGGAAAAAAGTCAGAGATTCCAGTGTTGCCACATCATTCACTGGGCAGACCAAAAACACATTGGGCCAATCCTATGACAAAACTCTTTGGCAAGAAATAGAAAGAATGTGCTCACAACAAAACAATGGTGTGGCATCGACTTGCATTCGTGGAGGAAGGGAGGAGGACACGACGGACAAGGGTGAGAAAGGTGACATCATTCCCAGCAAATGCCACTTTTAGGAAAAGTAATTTTGCAGGTGTTGTAAACCATTTTGGATACATAATAAGGTGATGCCTCAAATAATCAGCAAACTTTTCTTTACATGTCCATCTGACTTCCAGTTTAAAATTGGGAAACAATCCAAGATCTTGCATGCTTATTATATGGATGGAACACTATTATTAAAATGTATGTGTACCAAAGAACACATTTTGCCCTTTGATACATGCACACAATGACCACTAACATCAATAGGTGTCACACATGCATACACCCTTTCTTTCAGACTATTTACAATCATATAATCAATTTAAACTGATGCTCCAGAATTTGCAAAACCTTTTTCTTTTGCACAAAAAAAATCCTTCTTCTATGTTTTTAAATCTTTCATCCATTCAAATTGGACATGTGATACTAACATTGGTAACAAGTATTCAGACTTCTTAAGTCACCTTTAACAACTCCAGATGTTCATAGGACTTGTAGAGAAATTACTTCTTCTCTAAAACATTTAAAGAAGCTGAGAAATGTTTTAGTAAAAGTAGTTTCCAAATCTTCCTGCTGACAGCTAGAGCTTATCCTTATCAATGTCATGAAGTGAGAAATTTCATGTACAAAATAAAGGCTGCCTTCATATTTGGAGAGAAGGGAAAGAGAAGAAAACCATAAGGAATTTTTTCTTGCCAATGAATATCCTAACCGAAAACACATTACTTCTTACAGGAAGCTAGAAGATGATGTTTCAAATGCAAGACTCCCATGCACCCCTTTTGTCTTATTATCAGGAAGTTAATCAAGCCATTCAGATAATACATTCTGATCCTTTTTGAGAGCTCTCAGATTTTTAAATGAGAAAGAAAGAAACTTCTGCAGCCATTCAGTCTAACTTCTGACCCAGCAATCTGGCATGCTTAATTAAAATTAACCTAGAGCACAAGCACTGAGCTATGAATTTCCCTACTGTATTGCAAGATCGTTATTGTGACAAGTGAATGGTAAGATCCTGATGAATGCCTACCACTGTTCAATAGATTGAAGAAGGGCTTGAAAATGCCTTATCTTTGCTCTCTGTTTTAGCCAGATTAAGGAAAGGGTGGTTAATAACCTTTCATATTGCCCTCAGACACAGGATTCAGTCTGTCTGGCTCCATGCTGTGTTATTGCTTCAGTCTAGGCTATTGTCTATTCTCACGACATATATTAAAAAAAACTTCAGAGATATGTTTTTGGCTCTCATTTTACAAGACAGAAGTATCATTAACCTTCTAATTGTTTCATGGCAGAACAAATGATTTAACTAAGTCACATCAATTAAAAAGGCCACAGGACGTATGTTATAAATGGCACTTAAGCACTGTAGTTTAGGTAATATTTTCAACTGGGAGTATTTTATTATCATCCTTTTTCTTTTAAGAATGCATAAAATCTAGCAATGAAGGACATAGTAACAATAGCTGAATGTTTACCTAAAATAATCATGTAACTGGAATTTTAACAACAAAGGAAACAAAATTAAGTCTGCACCCATTTTCTGCTGATTTATGACGTACAAAGAGGGCTTGAAAGGTTTTTCTCTCCAATTTTATTTCTTGCTCATTTTTTTAACCTTAAACAAAAAATCAGGTCCTATCTACCCTATTGCCCTGGCTGACTGTGGACAATTGAAGACAAGTGAGACTATATTATATAGAAGGAATTTAACAATAGAGAGCAGAAGAGACTTTCAGTTAGAAAATGTTTAGAACGTATGTTGATATCCATTTAACTTGCACTTGAAAAACTGAGTTGCGACAAATAGTTTTAGGTACAAAACCATTCAAATGAAAGTTGAGAAAGGTATCTTAGTCACTGGTTTCTCCAGCAAAAACAGGAGATGATACTACTATCACTATTACTATCTCTAAATGGAAGAAGAGGTCAAAAATGAGTTATAAAAAGGGGGGAAACTTTCAAGCCTTCTTTATAAATCAGACAAAGGGGGGGGGGGAACAGCCTAGCACTATTTTTTCCCTTTCTAAGCCACCTTTAAGATAACACACTATTTACAACCTTTCATTTGTGTCCTTAATGCCTGAGTAAAAACCTGACCCTGTAAAAAAATGACAAATGGTGCTTAACTTTAAGCATATGAATCATCTCACTGATTTTAATAAAACTATTCACATTTTTAAAAGGTAAACATGGGTGTCTGAGAACACACCATGAAATCCTGGCCTCACTGAAGTCAATGGCAAAACCATTGATGTCAAAGGCGCCAAGATTTCACCAATAAGCTTTATGTCGTTTATATTATATTTATATAGAAGCTATGTGGTATTTATATAGAATCACTGTGTGAGGTACAACATTTTTATGAGATCCTATAGAAAACAGGAGGTTAAATCTAATTAAAGCTGTAACAATAGCTTTTCCTGTAGGAGGAGTAAAAAACTTATCTTGATGTGGTTACACTGAAAGGTCATTCCTATGATCCAGATTCTGCATGTCTGCGCTTCATTTTCAAAACTCTAGCCAGCCACAAACCAAAATGAAATGACAGGATCAGAAATGTTTCCACAACCTTCAGAGAAACCTTTCAGTACAATTAATGAACTGTAATTTAAATCCTGGAATATAATTAAAATCACCTACTGTCGGTGTTACTAAATAAGCTACAGAGAGAAAAAGAGAGAGAGAAGACAGGTAGGGAAGAGATTCTTTTGTTCCTTGCATATCAATGTTATGTGCAAGTAGTACAGCTGATGAAGCTGGATTGCGAAAAATGTGGGCTATTGTACACTAGGTGTCTATGATCTTTAAGGATAAAATAAAGGCGCTTAAATCAAAGACCTAGTCTGACACAAAGACCAGTAAGCAGTTAATCAGTAGCACAGTATAAACACAGAGTGTGTTACATCACTGCCTTCTCAGCACTGTTTTTAGCATTTGCTTCTTCAGATTTACCAGCTCAGCTGTAGCCTAGATAGAGTTTAGAGGATTACGCCATAATGCTACACATGTGCAGACTAGAGGGCACAGCAGTTGTTTAGTCCTCATAACTTCTGCACAGCATGTGAAAATCGGATAGTTTATGGTAGCTAGAGCTCATTAAAATAATCACCCTTGTTCTTTTTAACAGGGTCATTATGTAACATTAACTGAGTTTCTCTAATTGTTTCACATCCTTTTATCTGTGTAGTAGCTGCTTTCAGACCCATTTTATCCAGATCTTTCTATCACTACAGAAATATAAAAACCACCATTAAGTAAACAAGCCATTGGTCCACATATTCTGATAATCTGCCTCCAATGACCAAAAACTGACCCTTTAGAGAAAAGTGAAATTTCCCTTTTACTATGCCATTACATGCGAGGAGAGATGCCTTCCCAACTCCAGCTGGCACTCAATTTATGTGCTGAAGCATGAGGCATGATATCTCTTATAACTTTTTACATTGCTAGTATAACTGCAAATGTTATTTTTCCTCAAGCAAAATCTCTAATCCTCCTTGGAATTTTGCTGAGCCATTTACTTCAATACTATGCAGAAGTGAATTCCACAGCTAGGTCATACACTACAGAAGAGTTTTGTTTTTTTTTATAAGTTTTAAATTTGTTGCATCTCATTCTTAAATTAACAGAATGATTGAATTGAAAGGACTAGTTGGCTTTCACTGTATCAATGTCTATTTTATAAATCTCTATTATGTTCACTGTCATAGCACATATGTATATCTACAGGCATTCTCTCTCTGTTTCATTAGTGTTCAAACCATCAAAGAGATCTGCATGCTTAGACCCTTACTCTCAACAAGAGGGATCTCCCTGACTCCAGTGGGATTCTCTCTTGCTAACAGCTTTCTATATTGAACACAATTCTATACATTATGTGTTTTTACACATATAAAGCTACTCTTGCATGTAAACAAATATGCACTCAAATAGTTATTTTGCTCAAAAAATAGTTATCTGCCTACTTTCTCAGCTTTTTGATTTTTACAAGTCTCAGTGAATCAAAGAAAACGAGCTTTCCCTAACACAAAATAAATAGACGAGTCCTGGCTTAAGAACATATATTTTATTCCTAAAAGAATAAAAACAACAATTAAAATAATAAGTGTGCTGGAAGACTTCCTCTTGAGTTTTCTTCCTGGTCAGAAAAATGTTCATAGCTTTAATAACTTCTTCCACTGAAGGAGCTCATTCATCAAAACTAATAAAGTCTTTCAATCATTTGGTGCAACAAAAGGTGTATAAATAATTGCCACAATGTTCATTCGTTATTTTATCATGAAGAAAATAATGATGACTTGGCACAATAAAGTCACTTAATGTCAGAATGACTAGTACAAATTTATTTCTTTTTTAGTTCCCAGTCATCATTAGCACATAGGACCATATATCAGATTAAAAAAAAACAAAAAAAAAACTGTTTTTACAGGATATCTAGAGTAACAAGAAACTACTGTTAAAGCTCATAACGTAATAAAACCAAACATTTCAGATTTTGGTGCTGAAACTTAAAATCCTAAATCCACACGAATTATCATCAGCATCATCATCAAGGCACGTAAATATAAGAGACTTGATTTTTCAAAGGTGCTGGGCACTTACAGCTCTCGCTGATGTCAGGTCAGCAAAAAGCAGCACCTTTAGTCTTCCATCACAAAGGGAACAATATAGTGGAGAAGTATTTAGGAGGATATTATTTAGTGTGCATACACACTCCCTTAACATACCTCATTCTCAATACCATGACCTCCAGCAATATCCTGCAACTCCAGATCATTTTCCCCACCTCTGGGCTGCACGGCCCAGTTGATGTACAAGCTGCAAAATTGTCTTAATGATTTGAAACATGAGAAAAGCAGGGAATGAAAAGGGAAGATTACACTCTGAAAGAAAAAAAAGATTCCCTCACAACCTTAACTCTGCCCCTGATAAGGATGATTGGAGGAACTCAGAATAAACCACTCTCTTATGTCCCGCCTCACTTTCAAAAGAGAGGAACATTTTCTCAGGATCTACTACCACCACTACAAATCAAGACTTCTATCCTTACAATTCAATGGGATCCTTCAGTTTGTGGTCTAGGCCAGTGGTTCTCAAACTTGGGCCCCATTTGTGCAGGGAAAGCCCCTGGCAGGCCAGGCCAGTTTATTTACCTACCCCGTCCGCAGGTTCGGCCGATTGCGGCTCCCACTGGCCGCAGTTCGCCGCTCCAGGCCAATGGGACCTGCAGGAAGTGGCGTGGACCAAGAGACATGCTGGTCGCCCTTTCTGCAGCCCCTATTGGCCTGGACCGGTGAACCGTGGCCAATAGGAGCTGCGATCGGCCGAACCTGTGGACGCGGCAGGTAAACAAACTGCCCAGCCCGCCAGGGGCTTTCCCTGAACAAGCGGCGCCCCAAGTTTGAGAGCCACTGGTCTAGGCAGTGTCATGGCTCATAGGGTAATTACTACTGGCTAACAGATCACACCAAACACAATGACTGCCTCTCCTCCCTGTTTTCAGCTACACAATCACAAATAAACAGACTCACACTAATTAACAGATTCCTAATATTACTTCCCTGTACTGACACAGGTCACAAGAGGCAACTCTTCCCCACTCTCCATTAAAAATAAAAACATTGATGAGTTGCTTGTGTCCAAAGGCAGCAGAGTTCAGACAGCATTGGGTGTCTTGTTTGAAAAAGGTAACCTTATTTCTGTATTTCCTAGCTTCCTCATATTTGACTGCTTTTTATTTCACCTGTACCATTCTTGTATGAAACACATTGGAGGCCTTAAGTCAACATAGCCCCATTTTCCAAGTCCTGATCTCCTTTACAACAGGCCTGATGACCTTAAATCACTGTTAAGTGCTCCCAACCTTAATGAAGTGTTTTGCACAGAAAGTTAATTATAACCCGATATCAACCTGTGTAAGTCATCTCCCTTTTGACACTTTTAATAGTTTCAAACCAAGATGCTGCCTACTCAGCAAGGCTCTACTCAGCATTGTCTCAAAGTTACAGGAGGTTTACACTAAAAATAATACCACAGTTTATAAAGATTTTTCATTTCAGAAAAGCAGGACATTCAGTATTTTAATAAGTCAACATTTGTAAAACCCTCCAGCCGCAATGGTTTGTGCACTCAACGCTTTGCTGGTAGATTGCTCCTTTGAATGAACTCTTACAATTTATTTCTTTGAAATGAATCAGAGATACAAAGGTAGACTGGGGAGAGATCTCAATTAAATGTTAGTGGCAACCAACCAAGAGACCTCTAGGCTGAGATTTTATAAAGCTTTTTTTCACCTCT
This sequence comes from Chelonoidis abingdonii, assembly GCF_003597395.2. Lineage (NCBI taxonomy): Eukaryota > Metazoa > Chordata > Testudines > Testudinidae > Chelonoidis > Chelonoidis abingdonii. The sequence goes on along the minus strand of NC_133769.1, from coordinate 57,274,639 downwards.
TGTGGCCTTACTTAGCTTTCTGTGCTGGGGACCAAATAAATTAATACTGTAATACATCAATAAATGTCATGCTTGCAATGAGAAATCCTGACAGCAGGTTACGCAGGGTAAAACAAAGTCTATGCCAAGCAATTAAGTTTATGAAGGACAAGCAGATGACAAGAATTAAACTCATTAATTTACTACATAAAAGCTCCAGTTAACGAAGTGTGAGAAAGCTCTCAACTGTTCGCCAATAAACATAGCATTTCTTCTCTCTACTGAAGTTGATGGCACTATAGTCTCTGCTATCAGTGTCCTTTTCCACTTTCCTTAAAAAAAGGTGGTGAGGGAGCTCTTACATGAGCAATCAGCCTTCAGTAACCATAGCCCACAACTTCAATAGAATGCAACTTTATTTTTAATATGTCCTTACATAACAGAGTTAATGAACAGCAGAGTGAAGGAAATTAAACATAGGCAATAGAAAGAAAAGGGTTGTTTTCAAATGAGATTAAAATCTAAGAGGCAAAGAAATATGGCAATGCTGTTCAGATGGCAGGAGATGAACAGCAGAGCAGAAGGCTCTCACACCAACAGCAGTGAAGACATGCAAATGAATGGAGAGGAAGTCACTGCAAGACAGAAGGAGCAAGGAAAAGAGAAGAAATTGATAAGTTTCAAAAGGTAAAGAGACTTGTAACCTTAGTGCTAATGTTTCCCATTAAAGATTTTCACATTCACCTGAACCCAAGGTGAAGGAATCTAGTCTCTCTTCAGTTCAACTAACTCCATTTAACACTAATGGGTGCGTCTGAGCCTTGAGAGAAGAAGAGTAGTGGTCATTGATGCTACAGAGAAAATAAGGTGTTCAAACTCCTGCACATTATCTGAAAATAATGAAAAAGAATTTTTTGGTATAGCTTATCAAATAACCATCTTATTTCACAGAATAAGATGGTAAAGAAAAATGTAAAAATCTACAGAAAGAACAAAAAAGAAATATCCGGATAGGGCTCTATACAATTACAAGTTAGTGGGAAATAAGTTAACTGGTTTACATTTCCTCTTGCCAATACACAGGTTCAAGATGCTGACAGATCCTGTAACTGGACTGTAGAGACAAAGAATACAATCAGTTATTTTTTAGAAGCACAAATCTACAATCAGTAGCAGAAGTGAATTCTCTAGATAAACATTACTTAAACATTTCACAAAGAACTACTCGGCATACCATGTATCACACTTCAGAATTTTTACAATTCATTGGATCATGATCCCATGAAATTGTAAGTTGTTGCGATTTCTCACAAGCAAATTCATTTGCAGCTTAATATAGCAATAAAGTTACTAGAACACTAATTTATTTTGTGGCGATCGACAGGGCTTCAAAAACCAACTCACTCTCTCTCACTGAAATCAGTGGAAAGCTTCCCCCACAAGTGTGGAGACCGAACCTTCAATTTCTGTAGAATTTGAGGAAAAGTGTGTGGCACCTTCTCTTGTAAAGATAACTGAACATGAACTGATGCAGAGGTATATACATGAGCCTGAGGATAGATGGTGCCATTAGTTTCTTCTGTTGCTCAGATATTTCCCAAACAGCAGTAGAGTGAAACTAACAAAACTTGGGTCAGTTTCAGCACTGCTATTCAGAACCCATTCCAAAACAGCAGTGAAAGTGTCAAGAATGTCAATATAATTCGTCTGCTGTTGCTGCTTGGAAAAATAAGTAGGGCTGAAAAAATCTACTCGGTCATAGTTTCTCAGGCAAGAACCATTAACTTCTGTAGAACATCAGCTTACATTTAAAAAAAATATTATTGTTACAAAAAATTTCCAAATGTTGATCAAGTGTAATTTGATGCAATAATGCCCACCTGAGTCTGCAGATCAACTCAGTCAGTGCTTCTGCTGCTGCTTAGAGCTTCAAATCAATATGAAACTTGTATGTAATTAAACAATCTGATCTGAGACTGTAGTGCTTATTTTCACCTTTAGTCATGTAGACTGCCATCAGAAGCATTTTTCTTAAAAAATTTTTAAAAATAAACATGGGTTTATTCCAAATCCAGAGGTGAATTTGGAAATATGTGCCATTTGTTTTATGTTATACAACTCATTGTGTACATACCTAATTAAGTATTAAAAACAAGAGAGCAATAAAAGATAAATGATCTAGTTCCAGGCGTAAAGTCCCCAACATATCTCACCATAGTATCTTCTATTACTGCTGTAATGCAAGTCCAGCTATCAAATTTTACATAGACATCCCTATGAAACTCTTCAGAAGAATAATGACTTGTAACCGTGGGAAAATATACACATTCCCTGCAAATAAACTTACGATAACACTGAAATCAAGTGGCTCTCTCTTTTTTTCTTTTTGGTGTGTGTACAGATCCCAGCTGAGTAGAATGAGGCAGATTCTTGGGGATTCACTTCTTTCTTTCAACAAGCCATTATTAAGAAGCGCTTAGGTTCAGATCACTCAGGCACTCCAAAGATATCTATACTATTACCAGCCCTAACAAGCAGATTGTTCTTCAAACAAAAGGCCATTTACAAATACACAGCCACTTTACTATATATATGCACACAAACCCACATATCGTTTATTATTTCAAGTTTAGCCTTTGCATTTTGAAGTCCAAAGTGTCTACCCAGTAGATAATTTTCAGAAGTATACTAAAATTATTTTACCTGTCCTTTTATTTTACAATGGACGTAAACTGACTTCCACAGTGCTCCATGTTGGGTACAAGACTTGCTGGAACATTGTATGTTACAGAATTGGAGCCAGAGATTAGATCAGAACGTAAACTGGCAAATCAATTTTGAAAAGATTTATTCCCAATGATTTCTTGTTAACTAGTCTTTGACTATAGTGGGTTGAATCAGCTCCAAGAAAATTAAACACTCCAAGTGAAGTTAATGGGAGTATGAGTGACTGGTATTTCTCAGAATCACCATAGTTTTGTCTATCATTGCAGAGCACCAATACTTGAAATACTGATTTGGCAGGCTTCTATGTGAGTTAAGAATCAGCATGGGTAACAGCCCAGAATTGCCTAAGGCTAGAGCAAAAGGAGTGTCCACTCTTGTAGCACTTGCAGCTCTTCCTGCTGCAACTCCCTAACTGTCTTCAAGGGCAGCACTCATGATTGCTTAGACTATACAGACACCTGCTCTAGTCTGCTGAATCACGGTCATAACTTTCATATTTGGTGAGTGGCTTCTGAATTATTTGTATAGCAGAAGCCCCCAAAATATGGTAGGAGTTTTCCAAATGGAGGAATACAGTCCCTGCCCCAAAGACTGTGCCCAAATATACCCACACAAAAATCAAGTCCTATACATACAGTATCTATCTGCAGCTTGAGAATTGTTGCAAGAGAAAGTTAGAAGTAATATTGTGCTTATCAGTTAAGATGTAAAATCAGACTGGAAGAATCTAGCAACTACAATTACAGATTTCCCTTTTAGCTAGTCCCTTTCTGCCTTCCCTCCGCACCCATCCTTGCCCTTTAGTATATTTTATACATAAAATATAATGTTAAACTAAAATAAACCACAAATATTTTTAAAAACCCACAACCAAACAAAAAAATCAAATGCTACTGATGCTTGAAAATCACTGTATTATATCCCCCCCCTAACTCTTAGTCTATTTTGTCTATTTGGATGGTAAACTCAGAGGTTGGGGACTATGTCTGACTATCTGTTTGTACAGTGCCTTGCATAATGGGGATCCTGATCTTGGTTGCAGTCTCTAGAGCAAAGATTGACAATCTCTGGCCTGTCAGGGAAATCCACTGGCGGGACGGGTTGGTTTGTTTACATGCAGCTTACACAAGTTTGGCCGATTGCAGCTCCCACTGGCTGCGGTTCGCTGTTCCAGGCCAATGGAGGCTGCATGAAGTGCCGTGGGCCAAGGCATGTGCTGGCCACCACTTCCCGCAGCTCCTATTAGCTTGGAACGGCAACCACGGCCAAGAGAGCTGTGATCAGCCAAACCTGTGAACGCTGCAGGTAAACAAACCATCCCGGCCTGCCAGCGGATTTCCCTGATGGGTTGCGTGCCACAGGTTGCCGATCCATGCTCTAGATGCTAGTGCAATACAACTAAAAACAACAACTTGATGGTTCACATGTGGCTTTCATCCACAGCCCTGAGTATGGGGGATGCCACTCAATTCCCATGGGAGCTCTAGGAAGGACTGCACCCTTAAGCCATAGGACTGTGCCTTCCTAGAATTTCAAGGTGTACATATGACACACAGCCACTGATACAAAACTCCTGGGGTGCTGCATGTTAATCCAGCCAGCTTTGCTAGAAGCTGGAGGAAGGGCGAGGCCACTGCATTTTCTCCATCCTCTCATCTTTGTAGTAGTTTGTGTTCCCAGGGATGTTGAGACAGGAAGCGGTCCGTCCTCTGTATGGGAGTGTGGGGATGATGACTGCAGGAAGGGGTCAGCCTCTGTGCACAATTTGGCCCAGGGTGCAATGCTTTAAAATCAAATTCATACTTTGTAATTGCCATCACCCATACACCACTCTGGATGTCATCTGATTTAATTTGCTCTTTATTTAACCAATCCAAGCATGAACTAAACCAATTAAGTTACTCCAAAATCAAAAACACCCCAAAACCAAGTGTGGCAAATTGCTGGTACTGTTATGCTGGGTCTCGTGCTTTCTCTTCTTTGGGGAAGGTTCAGGGCGCCATTGCTTGCCTCTGAACCGGTATTTTAATTACCCCACTAGTGTCCTTGAGGAGGGGAGTGGAGAGGGAGGGACCTGGGCCCGCCCTCTTCTCCAGGTCCCAACTCAGGGGCCCTGAGTTTTGTGGTGAACCACTTGAACTAGCAGTTCCTTCCCCTGGGTTACTTCCCTCTCCTGCCCTTCAGCTTGTGAAGGGGCTTCTTGCCCTCCTTCTACACAAGCCAGGTGCTCCTTACCTAGGGTTTCTTTTGGATTTCTCAGCCCACCGCAGCACTCCTCCAAACTCTTCTCTTCTCTAACTCCTTCAAACTGCTCTCTGCTCCAACCAAATCTGCCTGCTTCAGCTCCCACACTGTCTGGCTGAAGCAGGGGGGTTTTATCACATGACTGATTGCTGGTGCTCTAATTGGCTTCAGGTGCTCTAGTTAATCTATAGCAAACCTTCCTCCCCTAAGGCTCCCTGATAACACTCTCCTGCTGCCCTCTGGCCATGCTGTATCACACAAGTTACTTCATAAATATTTAATAGAATATTGCATAATATTTGAATATCTAGTAGAATTTATCAAGTTTTAATTTTATGAAGCAACTCTATTTTCCAATCTGTTTATGTAAAAATGCACCTTTACTACTGAATTGAGTATATTTTGGGACAGGAAAATATTTCTTCACTAGTGCAATATCAGAACAAATGCTAAGACTTTCTAAATACTAATCAGTCACATACAGACTATATACAAGAGTGGCAAAGTGACATATTAACAGCTGTAGTTCAGACTAATCAGATTAATTCTTGTGGCTTTCTTGCCAAAGTAACAGTACCAATTTCTAGACCTTTATTTTTCTCAAAATATAATTCCATGTCACTGAAGACTAACAAAGTACAGTGTGACACTGTTCTATTGCTAGATCTGAATTATTCCTTCTCCCCCTCCAAGCACACATCTGAAATTTCACTTGCTAAAAACCATCACCATCATTTCAAGAACAGTTAATTGATTTTCCTCCAGAAACTGATACAATCAGGGTTCACTGAGTTTCTTAACACATCCCTGTGAACATTCAAAACTGCAATCTGGTATGTGATTACAGCTGTCACTGATTTTCACATCACTTCCTCCATTCCAGCAGGGGCATAATAAGCCAGGATGGTACACTGCTCATCACCTTATAAGATGTAGATTGCTCTTAAACTGTTTGGCATCACTTATTATCTCTACCAGAGAATTCACAGAGTGAAGAAACTGGATTTGACATGAAACCATATGTTAACTGATTTCAAGACAAGTCTCTGAAGACTCTACAGGAATACTGCAACTTAAGTCTCTTCCCCCCTTTTTCTTGGCAGAAATTATGTCACAATATTTCAAATTTAGCTGATGGAGGTTTTTTTCCTCTTCTGTTTTTCTGTGTGAAGGAGGGAGAGGAGGGGTTTTCATCAGTGAAAATATGTTTTGGGGTTTGGTGCACACCATTTAAAGTATCTGAACATGATAGTATTGTAATGCAGGCTCTGGCCCTAACCTTAATCACAACACTTTGTGATTAAATAAAGAGCTCAGCAATCATGAATACAGGTTCCAATGCTGCATTCTTTGCACATTCAAAATTGCCACTTAAATGCCTGGAATATTTAGACAAACAAGGAATGCCAGTTTGAGCCCTGGGAATATTTTAATGTAACTACCGAAAGTGAATAAAGTAAGGAAACCTCTCTCTTATTTGAACGTATACCTCCATGCACAAAATTACATGCAATAAATAGTGCACTGGTTATACAGTAAAGAACAATCTACAGAGCAACTACATGCCACAGGAACTCAAAGTCAACTGCAACAATATACAGATAAATTGCAACATGTAAACTATAAACCCACAAGAGTTATTCAAGAGTCGTAAGAAGCAGCAGCCCCACCACCACAGATATTTCCTCCTATGGGTTTCCCAGTGCGTTCTAGCTTTCTTTGGATTACAAGTTCTTGTATTTCAGTGTTTTGTACAGTGCAAGCAGATTGTTGGTACTAAACAAATAATATATGGCTGGCTCGACATATACATAGGAACAATAATGTCCTTAATGCTTTCCTAATTAATAGCAGAGATCAAGTGTTCCACAGGAGTGAACACCCATGGGTGTTGAGCTCACAAGCCCACAGTAATAACATCCCATCTCAGTGGAGATACACAGCCTCTGCTAATGTGACTATTTCTGCAAGCAGAAGATGAGTTTTGGCGATATCACATCAATAAAACAGACAATACAAGATATTGTGGTGTCACAGCTGATATTTGATTAGAAACAAGAAAATGCAATATTCAATGCAGAATTATAGTGTGTATGACTTGAGGCCTCTATTTTATTAGGACCAGACGTCATTGTCTATTTCACTGTCTATACACATCACCTCCATTACTAAAAAGATCAATGATTTAAAAATAAATAAATAAGATTTATTTTATTTAAATCAACTTTTTTTTATAAAATGCTTTTTGAGGAAAAAAACCATCTAAAGATAGTTTTAATTAAGATACATTATACTCAAAGATATCTCATCATGGAATAGGGATTATAAATTCTAATTCTATAGTATGAGACAATATATTCAGGTAATGGTTAAGAAAAGTTTTGTAAATGAGTTCCAATAGTTCATGGATTAGGGACCCAATCTTCTGGGGTTCCAGGCGTATAGATTATTTAGGTCATTCTTTCTATCTATCCAATGGGACTCAGTGCTCAGTCTAGAAGATACCATCAGAGATGCTTACTTTTGCAGTTCTCAAACTGTGGATTTGTGTCTCCAGAGATAACATGCTTGTTAACAGCAAACATGTTTTAAATAATAAATAATATACAGAGGTACAAATAATATACAGAGACCTTAACCCTATTGTCACTCTGCCAATTTATGTACATAGAGTCAATCCCTTACCTCTTTCTAAAAGTGCAATGTTTCATAAAGTTCAATGAATAGAAAAGGAGAAGTCTGGAGTGATACCAGTCAGCTCTGTGTTCTTGGGGAATCAGGGCACATTACCCAACCTGTCTGACTCATGAAGACCCTCCCTCCCCACCACCATCGCCTCTGCTTGAACCAAAACCCATCAGAGGAAAGACTTACAAAAAGCAGTGGAAAGGCGGTGGGTGACACACCTAAACCCCTCCTGACAAGTGTGATAGAATTAAGGCAACTCCCCTAGCCTCAACTGCATCAAAGGTGGAACAGGGAGGCATCTCCATTAGCACACAGAATGGAGAACAGAGATTCCAGGGCAAGAACTGCACTGAACTCGGGGACCAGAAAAGCAGGGAAGCACTGCATCCTGGGGGATCTCTGCTCCAGATGTTAATGAACCTACGCCTGCACACACTCAGCTCAGCAGTTATCAGATTCTATTCTAGTAGTGACTCCTTCACTGATATCCAAAATACTGAAGCTGCCTAATTGCATTGTGAGCTCCCTTGAAGGAACACTGTCCATAGCTAGGAATGATCAGTTTCTATTGTCCAGCCTAAAGAAAACCCTTGAGTCATCAGTTTACCCATCTAGTGTTTTCCCTTGAACCACTGTTGTTTCCCTACCAAAAAAAACCCTACCCATGCTCAAGTAAGTGTTCTGATGCATGGATCCAAACTGTGCATCAGTTCCACTGATATTTCATCTTCTCCTGACTGATCGTGCTGGGGGCTCTGCCTGTCTACAGCACTCAGGACCCTGAGCTACCACCATCACCTGGGAACCCCAACCAGTTCAAGCTTCATGGAATGGTGAGACTCCAGCTCGCGCGCTCTCTCTCTCTCTCTCTCTGTTTTTTTTCCTACCTGAAGTATAACTTTTTAACCCTGACTTGTTTGATCAGGTATAGTTGTCTACATATGACTTTTGTAATCTTTTATAATGTAACTGCTATGTTTGTTTAGACTCTCCTTGTGTCATTATCACTATTATTCAATAAATAACTTTTATGGTTAAGTTGGTTGCTTCCCTCCCTCCCTCTCTAAACTTCACTCTTTTCTGTTTTTGGCTTCCCCGTTTACTCTGCAGCAACGCTCCTCTTAACTAAGCTAAAGATCTCCATAGCGCCCACAAATACTGGGGGGTTTGCTCATCAAGTGGGTTACCACCAGAACAATTGTAACATGAAAGTAGGGATAGGGATGTGCTGAACCTGTGACATATGAGGGTGGCAGCTTGGAAGTGCTGCTCGACCCAGACTACTGAGTCCAGGGTCATATAAGGGTGGCAGCCTGGAAGTGCTGTTTGACCGAGCCTGCTCAGGCTTACTCTATTCCAGTGCAGGACCTGTGGCACCCAACAGAGCACATGTTGCAGGCAAATTTTTGGATAAAGTGTATGAAAGAGAAATTGAGCAGTGTGCAAAACGTCTAGAGGGCAAAATTGTTAACCTGAGTCTTGATGGGTGGAGCAATGTCCACAATGATCCTATTGTATATGCTTCTGTGACAACAGAAGAAGAGAATGTCTTACTTACAGAAACCATACATCAGGAATCACACACAGCAGAATAACTTCCAAGAATGTAGTCCACTAAAAGCTATACAAACTGTGAAAAATAATTCAAATGTTGAATCCAGCGTTGGTCACAGCATGCTGCAATGTATCCAGACGAGAAGAAATTATTTAGAAAGAGAGTGAAAAGAGTCACCAAGCTAATAAATACGTTGTAGCGCGCTCATGTTCGTCCTATGCCAAAGACTTCAGTGTTCTAGGGATTATAAAGGCTAATGTTAAAATGCAAATCTTCGTAACAACCACTTATAGGCACTGTTGCTGAAAAAAGTGGGGGACCAGCTAACTCTCCACAAAGACATGCAATGAACTCAGTAAGTGGACTGTTTTGAGCACTATATCAGAGAACTGGACTAATCTGATGACAGTTTGTGAACAAAATCATGAAGCAAATATGATGGCACCTGTCACAGCCAAAAGTTCTCAACATCTAGGCTTAAGAGAAATGTTGAACACATCTTGAGTACCCTGAGTCTATTTCTGTCAGCCTTGAACCAAAATGCAGGAAATGCTGTTTTTTTGCTGATGTTTTTTCATTGAAATTAGAAGAACTGACTGAGATCTTAAAAGAGAAATATGCAATGACAGAGGTAAATTACAAGCATTAAAAACCAAAAGGGACAGCATTATCTCCAGCTCATTCTGCTATTTCTCATTATCAGTACCAGATCAAATCTTAACTGCTGAAGAGGAGTTGGCTATGACATGGACATCCAGCAAATCATCCTCTATAAAAATGCCAACTATAATAAACTTCAGAGCTAAGGTGAATCCATTCAAGAAATTAATGTTTGTGATGATGTTTAAAGAACGTCACAACCAGTGAACCTGGTGAAAGTCACTTAAACACTGGGATTCAGAGACTGCTGAAGTGATAATCTCACTTTTAACAGCAGTAACTTCTGCTGGTGAAAAAAAGAATATTTTCTTCCTTTGGACTAATTCATTCCAAATTGAGAAATCGTTTGGGACCTGAAAAAGGACAAACATTTGTTTTTCTTTTCCAGATTATGAACAAACAGGAAAATGAAGGTGAAGATGACTGAGTTAGCTGCAGAAGCCAATATTTTAAGTTTCTCATGTTGACCTGACATAGTTGATTTAATTTTTGTTTTTGTTTTAAATATTTCATTTAACTATTTTAGTTAAAAACAATTTTAACAAAAACAAACCTGATTTTAAAAAAACTTGAATTTTTAACTAAATTCAAAAATTCATATGCTTGTTTCGTTAAAATATTATAGGTTTGCTGTTGAAGAAAAAAATCCAGAATACATAATGTTGTTGTTTTAGTTAAATAAAATAATTTAAATGTCTGTCTGGTGATGTTCTCCTCCTAATACAGCATGGCAAGAGTTATGTTGCACTCTATATGTTTTATGGAGATATGTTTATGAGTGTAAATATAATGTAACTGGAATATGTTTTATGCAAAAGGTCTCTTGTAAGGTATCATTACAAATCTTATAATCTACTGAGTCTGTTCATCCTATTTGTAGGAATGTATCATTCTTGTATCTGAAGCTACAAATATGAAGTATTACTCTGAAGGCCTATTGTAACTATGCAAAGTGTGGGCCATTAATGGTGGTTTAGAATCTTGATGGCTCCCATTGACCAGGACAATTGGTTGTAAATGGCTCTGTTTACTTGTAAGCCTTCCTATGTTAGTGTGAGTCGGAAGAATGGAGGCTTGGGGTCTCACAGGACATATGATTCTGGTACTGGAATCCATCTTAAACCTAGTGCTTTTCCATTTAGAAGGAGGGGTGAGGACCCAGAGGGACAAAAGATTTCTGCCTTGTGCCAAAGCTATAAAAGGCGGTGGAACAGAACAAAGAAGGCTGCCAGTTATGAGAAACCCCTAGTTACCAACTGAGCTGGAACTAACAAGGACTGTACCAAAGAAAAGGATTGGGCCCAGACTAGGAAAAAGTCTAGCCTGAGAGACAGCACTTGATCATTGCCTGTTAGGTTCACTCCCTCTGGGGCACCTGGCACTGGTCACTGTTGGTAGACAGATATTGGGCTGGATGGACCTTTGGTCTGACCTGGTACGGCCGTTCTTATGTTCTTATGTGAAAAAAGCTCCATATTTGATATACATGCACAAATACATGTAAATACACAGACGTAAAATACTGCATCAATATAGAGTTGGATAAACACTTATCCTGTGCAAGTGAGGAGGATTCCAGGGTATATTACTTTACCTTTCATTGTTGTTCATTGTTGTTCATACTAGAAATTCTTGGTTTCAAATCTTCTGAAAAATGGAATTGGCAATCCTACATTTTTTTTTGAGAGAGAATTCTGGACTCATACATGAGGTAATAGCTGATGCAAATCCAAAAGATCCTTTTCAGGGTCTGAGTCTACAAGACTCATGAAAAGGGGTGGATGAGCGTTAATCAATAGAGGATACTGCTTTCAAGGAACAAATCTCAGGTAGGTAACTCTTTCTCTGTAGGTATTATCACATATATCTGTACTTGACAGCTACAGAGCAACAAGGAAGACTCTGAAACAAGGAACTTATGCTCCACAACTAGATGTGCCCATACAACAGTTGACTTTCAGTGTGATTTGTGCTCGTAAATCCGTTAGGCACTTTGGGAAATCTCTCTGAAAAATATTGCACAATGTTAACAAAACAGTCAGCAAAATACGTGGCTTACTACAACGAAGATTCATAGGAGGACAGCACATTTCAGTTGTCCCCGTTAAACATCAGATACAACAAGCTAAATTAGCATGAAGAGCCAAGTTTTCAGAGCTTTCTTTAGCTTTGGCTAAGTTCTGGTCAGTTAGATTTCCCCCTTGTTTGTAAATAAAATGGGAATCCAGGGTCAGACCAAGTGAGAAGTCAAAGCAGAATGTTTACTACTAGGAAGATACTGTTTTATGTTGGATTACAGACATTTTATTTATACAGTTTAAGATTATTATTATTATTTATCTATTAAATACATAATATTTTGTGTACTATGCTCTTTAAAGACATAGAATAAGCCAGGTCTCTGACCCGTAATGCTTTAAGTCCAAACAGACAAAATACAAAAGAGTGGGAGAAATCATGCAACATAGCTTATACAGAAGGCAGACTCTTTAATATACCAGCACTACTTTGATTTTGTATTTTAAGTGCTTAAAATACTGATTAGTGACAACAGTAGGAAGCCAATAATGTAAACTTAGGCCTTTAACCAACAAATGACAGGATTTGTCGGCAATAAGGTTAAAACTCTGCCCTCAACCTTCTCCACTGACATCATTCTCTGAATTGTAGATAATACTATAAGCCAGACCTGGTGACTGATTAGCTAAAAGATGATACTTGGAAAGAACTAATTATCTGGGTGCAAAGAGTAATTCACTAGCTTCTACTAAGAAGAAAAAAAATAGCCAATTCCATAGTAAAAATGTCACAACAGTTAAACAACCAGGAAAGACTCTTCATATGTCTGTCAGGAAAACAGTGCTGTCAGAATCTTTTAAATGAAAAATGTTTGTAGTCAAACATCCACTCCTCCACCGCCCCCCAAAAAACCCAAATTAGATAAATTCATAGAGGATAGGTCTACCAATGGTTATAAGCCAAGATGGTCAGGGACACAACCCATGCTCTGGATGTCCCTAACCTCTGACTGTCAGAAGGGGATGGATCACTCGATAATTACCCTGTTCTGTTCATTACCTGGGAAGCATATGGCACTGACCACTGTCAGAAGACAAGGTACTGGGCCAGATGGACCACTGGTTGACCCAATGTGGGTGTTCTTATGTAAAATGTTGTGCAAGTTTTACTTCTTCAAAAATTTCTGGGGAATTTTTCTGATGAAAAAAACAAAGAAACAAAAATAACCATACGTTTTGTTTCCGTTCCCCATGTCACCTTTTCTGTCTCCCTTTTTCAATGGCAAAAGGGAAAATAAAAAAACCCAAACGTTTTGTAAATTTTCTAAAAGATAAATGTGTTTCTTTAAAAAAATGTTGAAAGTAAAACATTTTTGAAGTTTTTGAAAATGTACAGGGAACATTTGATACTGATGTAGGTTTTTATATGGAAGTTTGTCACTATCTCAATAAACCTCCTAAACTAGAGACTGCATTGTGATTAGTTTACCTACCCCTGGATATCAGAAAGACAAACTTGCAACTAGCTTGCTTCTCAGTGCAGTTAGCATCTCTCTTTCGGTGACATTTCTAAAGGTGTTGAAGGCAATCAAGCGCAAAGCTTGCTTTAGGTTATGCAGGAACCTGAACAAAACAAGCTGTGTGAGGCTCCAGCCACACCTCAGAGACCACCTTCCACATCTCGCATCAGCAGATGGTATTTGATCTGGGTGAGGTTGCTGGTCATTCTGGGAGAATGAAGGCCTGGGACCCCACGTTCAATTTTCAGATTTAATGTACCCCGTACAAACATAATTGCCAGAAATATTTGTTAATGTACCTGTTACAAACATAGTTAATCTATTAAGAAGAAGAGCAGAATCTTGAAAGCTAGTGGGAACTATAGCCTTTGGATTGCAACAGCTGCTACTATTCAAACAGACACAGCCAGTGGGCAAGGTTATAGATGTGTGCTGAAAAGGTTTGTTGACAGTATGGTGGCCTTACGGCCACACACTTGCCACATGTCTATGGCTAGCCCTGATCAATCAGAAGTGCAGGGATTTGAATTCATACAAGACAGCAAACCTTCTTCATTTCAAGTTGCTTTCCTGCAGGCAGCTAGAAGGACTTTAGAAATCAAACTGACTGAGAGCTGAGCCATGTTAAGATTGAGAGAAGGAAATGTCCAAGTTCTAAGTCACGAACATGGCTAATCTCATGGGCAGTTTGGTTGTAGGCTGGTATCATATGATGCCTGTTCTCTATTCTGCCTTCCGCAGCAATCTCCTTAAATCCTCTTTTTTTGTCACGTAACTGAGATAATATCCAATATCTTTTTCTCCATGAACATGTCATACAGCAGTCAATAGCCTTGTACTTGGTGATTTTCATGCTACATTATATTACCTCAAGTAATAAACTCATTTTCTTAATAACTGTTCATGTTGCATCACGTTAAGTGCAATGATTGGTGCATTTTTCTGGATTTTGTCTAGTCTATAAAAGTATTTTATCATTGGATATTCATGGAGAGAGTAAGAATAGGTGGAGTCCCTGGATTCATTCACCTCACTAACATTAGGAACAAGCCACCCACCACAGATAGGCAGAATAAACCCGTGCATAACACTCCACTACCTCTGTCCACTCCCTGCTGCTACAGCAGTGCAATTAGGTTGGGTCTAAAGAAAAAGATATGTACTGGAAATATTTTTTCATTAAATAAATCACAACTAAGATATCCATTTACTAAAAATACATATTATTTGTCCTCCTCACTATTTTAGCCCCTTTCAGCCAACCAGCTTGAGGACAACACAACATGCACCATTCTCACTGAAAAGTGACTGCCTAGACGCCTTCAGCCATTCACAGCCGTGTCATAAGCATAATTCCTAATTCTGAACCTTAGAGTCCAAAATGTGGGTGCCTGCATGAAACCTCCAAGCTTAATTACCAGCTTGGATCTGATAGCGCTGCCACCAGCCAAAAATTCCAGTGTTTGGCTCACTCTGGTCTCCCACAACCTCTGGGGACCCCAGACTCAGATGCCCTGAGTCTTACCACAAAGGGAAAACCCCCTCCCTTGTTTCTCTTTACTTTCCTCCCCAGGCTCCCTCCGTGGGTTATCCTGGAAGATTACTGTACTTAAACTCCTTGATACAAAACAGAGGGCAATTTACTCCCCCCTCCTCCTTTTTCGCCTCCCAGTCTTCCCTGAGAGAGACCGTAACCTGGCACAGGGATTTCTATCCCTACAGCCTCACTTAAGAAAGAAAATCCAACCAGTTAAAAAGAAAAGCTTTATATAAAAAGAAAGAAAAGACATAAAAATGCTCTCTGTATCAAGATAACAATATAAAGGGTCAATTGCTTAAAAGAAAAATACGAACAAACAGCCTTATTCAAAAAGAAATACAATTTAAACATCCCAGCAACTACACACATGTAAATACAAAAAAATAATAAAAGCCTATTGTTTTCTACCTTTGTACTCACAACTTGGAAACTGAAGATTAGAAGCTTGAAGATAGAAAGATCCCTCTCATAACCGAGAGACAGACCAGAGACACAGACAAAGGGACACACACCCAAACACTCCCTCCGTGAGCTTTTAAAAATCTTGTTTCCTGATTGGTCCTCTGGTCAGGTGTTTGGTTCCCTTTGTTAACCCTTTACAGGTGAAAGATACATTAACCTGTAGCTATCTGTTTGTGACAAGCCCCATTAGTGAAAGTCCGAAAATATCTGCATCTAGAAAATACCACATCTGATCTTTCTAATCTGAGAATGATTTGCTCTAACCCTATAGAGTTTTGAGTTCTGCAGAATATTGAATTTTAGGAAAAAAAGGTTTTCACAAAGGTATATTTTGCATATTCACTCAATTTCTTTCCACACATCTGAAAAGCATAAGCTACATATTCATTCCTGACTATTCCCACTCATGAGTTAGATGGAGGATCACAAACTAGTTCAACACATTACAGTATCTCTAAGCAATCTGAAAATTAGGTTATTAATCTTTTAAAGAAACCCAGCCCCAGTGAAGTCATGAATAATGACTATTCTTTTTGAGCATTTCTGCACTGGTAGACACTAATGGATTTCTTTGCTCAGCCTCAGATTACAGAGAACAGTGATTAGCTACTCCTTACAAACGTAATTAACTGATTAAGAAAAAGGGCAGAGAAGATCAAAGCTCTTGGGGCATATAGCCTTTGGATTGCAAAAGCAGCTACAATTCAAGGGGTTAAGAGGATAAAACACTGCATTCACATAACACATGTCCGCCGTCTCTCCTCTCATTGTGAAGCTGACTCAACCCACAATAAAGAACAACCTTTTATAAAAGGTTGAAGAAGGTTCTATTGATTTTACTTTGTGAAAACACTAAAAAACTGCTAGGAATACAGCAACATGTGTTCAGTGAGGCACAGCCTTCTCAAGCTTCCTTAAGAAGTTCTAAGCAACAAGCTTAGCGTACTATTCTCTTAAACCTCAGAGTCACTCACAGCTGGGTCTACTGTTAATTATTGCAGCCAGTTCTCATCATGTGAGCTTCAAAGTCTCCAGTCACTGCAGCGAAGCTCTTAAAGCTTTTAACTTTGTCTATTCTGCAACCATTTAGAAGGTTTAAGGAACACTCTGAAAACGTCTTTCATATTCTCGATCCTTCTATAACTAACCGTGTCTTTGGTTTCAGCTCCATATTGAATATTGGGCCCAGGATATGTAAAAGATCAACAAAAGCTTGTGATGAAGACCCTGGTTGACAGCCTCACTCCTCTGACACAATGGAATTTTCTACAATAAGATAAAATTCATCTGTAAAAGAGATGTACCTTTCTCAAGGACTGGTTTGAGACTATGGAATGAAATCTCCCAGGAATTAAGAACCATCACAAACCTAACCATTCAAGCACAAGGTTAATTTCTTTGAGCTTGTCTTCTCTAACAAAAAGTCATAGCAACATGTGCGTATATGTAATTTAAAAAGATTTCCAAATCAAAACACTCCATTGCAGATCCACTTCTCCCCCTGGGAAGGGGATGAGAGAAAAAAATAAGACCGATGTTAGTAACATTGCTCAATGTGCTATCGAACGCTACTCAGATACTACTGTGATGAGCAGGGTATAAGAAACTGCACAGAATAGAATTTACTGCACAACTGCCTTTCATGTAAACTGCCCATTACCTTTATTGATCGACTGCTGTAAATCCAAGAGTTAGAGTTTTATTTGTTTAGAAACTTAACAGTAAATTTAAAAAAACAGACTGAGAAAAAAGGGAGAAGGAATGAACACGCAGCAAGCACAGACTGAAACACAGCATTCAGAGAAATTCTGAGTCTCAACTTGTAGCGTTTCTGACACGTCCCACTGGGGGATGGATTAGTGTCATTGTGAAAGAGCCAGAATATGGCCTATCCTTCATGCAGAATCTGAGGATCCATGATGAATGGCAACACCACCAGCTACGGATCTTGGAAGCTCCATTAAGCAGTGATTTACCAGTGATTTACCATGATCCGCTCTGCCTAGAACACAGCCCGCTTGGTAGTGGTTGTACTATCCATCCACTCAAATTTATATCAACCTCTCCTCAAATTTGTATGTCTGGGATGGGTAAAATATGCAGAGCACAAGTTAATGCTTCTGTCAGCAGCAGGAAATCCCACTGAATTTACCAAACTATTTAAGGAACACTGTCTCAAAATGCTTTTCATCTTTTCAGTGCGAATCCAAGGAATCCCAAATACATATTGTTTGTACAGAGGGATTCTGTAGGCTCAGAGGAAGAAGTATGTTGCATACTTACCACACTCCTGCCCTTTCACTACCATCTTCCCTGCCCTTTTGTCTCCAGATAGTTTCAACCAAATTTTGCATGATTTTCCTTATCTTTTTGTCTCCTCATGAGGGATGATATGGGCAAAACTATTTTAAGATCCCAAAATACGTGTACGTATAGACTTAAAATATTATAAACAAAAATATTTCTAAACAAATTTAAATATATAAAAATGCGATTTTCCCCTTATTTATCTGCCATCACCTAAGAGTTTGGTGTATCTCCTTCAACAGAGGAGCACATCACTAATACTAAAAGTAGCACAAGGAATGACATGAATGCAATTCTCTGCCCTGTGCCACAGTTAGCAATGTCATTCTCTGTTGTGAGACACAAACTAAACATTGAGCCCCAAATCCTGCCAAGTACTTAGACACATGCTTAACCTGATGCATGAGAGTAGTCCCAGAGTTGTGACATCAGCTGCACAACTCATGCTTAAAAGTAAGCATGAGCTTAAGCAATTTGCAGAATTTAGGCTCAAATTCAGTTCTTACCATGTAAAAACCCCTTCAGTTACATTTAAAATACACAAAGGAAAAAGCCAGTTGCAAGTCAAGACATTTTATAATTCTTTGAGAACCTACAATATTACGAGTACCAAAACAGTATTTAATCTGTTTGCAAACTTAAGTCTCCATGGAACCAACAGTCTAAGGGATCATTTCTAGAATTCCAATTGCATACAGATAATTTATTATACAATGCTATTCCATTAATATAGAAAAAAATCTCCACTACGGAGCTACTAGATTTTTAGTCTTCGATTGAAATCAAAATATACTGGGCCAAATTCTGCCCCTGTTTACATGTATTCACCTAAAATGAGGTGGTCCATTGGTCCAGTATGGTCCAGCATCATTATATTATCTGCATTAAGATTTGCAAGTCTAATGTTCTCTATGGGCTACTGAAGCATCTTTTTCCAAGACAACTACTGTAATATTTAGACGATATAAACAAAACCTACTTGGTCTTATAAAAAATGTGATATATACCATATGATGTGTCCATTAAGGAAGTATTCCTCTGCTACTACCCATAGTCTACTGGTCACATCATGAACTTGGATTCAAAGTCATTCCAAATTGCTCTGATCCCAGCAAGACTGTTTTTAGACTCACTGCTTCTACAGATGTAATCTAACAGTAGATATCCTAAGCTAAAAAAACATGATAAGTATCAGAGATTTTGCTTCAGCAACATAGTGAATGCAATGACAGAAAAACGAAGAAGGTAAAACATCACAGGGCTGACACAGAGCTCAGTCAGCAGTCTGGCAATAGTTTAAAAGTTTCTGGTTAGATACTTTACAGATGCAAGTTTCTTCTGCTAATACAACAGTACTCAACTGCATGTGGCCCAATTAGCACACAGCTGTGGCCCAGTTGTGTCGTTAAAGGCCGCTGGGCCCGTGAAGTCAAGGGGGCAGGCTGCCCCAACGCCTGGTGCAGTAGGATCCAGAGCCCTGGCTGCCCTGTCACCCTGCCTGGTGTGGCAGGGTCTGGAGTCCCGGCCCCCCATGCCTGGAGCCTTGGCTGCCCTGTGCCACATGGTTGAGTTTTATCAGGCAAGTTTTTGGGAGAAGCAGTGGCAAGCAGAAGAAAGGTTTGCTCTCTGTCTTAATCTCTCTAAGCTGAGATCAGTTCATGAGGTAGAGTTCCTCCCTGAGAATAAGGCACTAGTGTTGAGCTAGGATTCCTGCCTGAGTGTCATTTTTGAACATCAGGAAGGTCTGGTTTTTATATAGTGTAAATAAACAAGTTACACTAAGAAAATACCCTGTCATCATTGCCCCAACAGGAAACTGACATGCAAGGCAATGAAGTCTACTACCCCTCTGCAAAGGAGTAACAGTACCAAGTACTGTGGCAAAAATTGGCACACTATGCCCCTTTCATGTATGGCACTGGACCTTCACTATTCAGACTGTTGACGCTCAACTTTTCCTGGTGGAATCCCTTTTCATACTTACCTAGGGCTAGTATGTTAGGGAATGTCTACACTTACCGGATTGATGCTGCAGCGACTGATGCACCGCGGGCCGATTTAGTGGGTCTAGTGAAGACCCGCTAAATTGACCAAAGATCACTGTCCTGTCAACTCCGTTACTCCACCGGAACGAGAAGAGTAAGGGAAGTCAACGGGAGAGTGTCTCCTGTCAACACAGCACTGTGTAGACACCGAGGTAAGTCAACCTAAGCTACGTCGACTCCAGCTACACTATTCACATAACTGGAGTTGTGTAACTTAGGTCAACTTACCCCCATAGCGTAGATAAGGCCTTAGTCTGCTAATTAGCAGGCATCAATTAAATCGTGCAAGTTCTGAAGTATAAGAAAAGCTAATGACATTTAAGTCCATAACCCCAATATTTGAGACAATACAAACGTAGATTGCACTATCTATACACAAAGTATGCAAGTGTCTCTGTCCACAGCTGAACTTGAGTACTTTGTATGACCTGTTTCTTCCACGTACATAGAATATCTTCACAGAGAAATGAAATCTCATATCTTAGCATCCTTTAAAGTAAGACTAATTGATTAGCAAACTTTCCAGTAGTCTGTTCTAGATTGTGATGAATGGGTAGTGAAGAGTGGTGACAATTAAGTCTGCTAGACTTAATTCCCAATTCCAGCTCCCAGTGTCACACTACTGTGAAATCCATTCGCTTCACTAAGTTAACCCTTGGAGCAGTCATCTGACGTTTGCACAAACTCACCCTTGCCAACCATTTGCAGTCAATGGTTGTTAAACATCTGATAAAGCACTAAAACTAATTACCTTCTTTATTTAGAAACACGACTTGAGAATAGACTGTTATGCCTATGTTGATTTTCCTCTAATTTAATGGGACAGTTCTGTCCATTATCCCATTAGCTACACACTGCTAAAAGACTATAATGGGCACCACAAAGCCAAACAACTAATTGAAGTCATTACAAATGCCCAAAACAACATCAATTCTTTCTGCACTTGATTGCTGCAAAAGGATCTCTTTTAAACACACACATATATCACACATTTGTTCTGATCTCTGAATGGCTGCAGAATAACCAAAAATAAGGAGATCTGGCTCCCTTCTTCTCCTCACCAAAAATGTCTCTCATTCTGTGTATTTGCCAACATTCCTGAAACAAATACACAGTCTGACTCATTTCCTCACAGTGAAAACATTCATGTTGATCCTTTAAACAAGCCAGCAGTAGTACAGACTTCCAGAGCATTCTGGTGTGAGAAGACATTGTTATTCATGTATTGCCAAGGTAAATTTCAACCTTTTAACTCCAGATGTTTATACTGGCAAAGTCATAGCATTACAGAGGTAGTTACTAATTCAAATTTTATTTAGAAATATTCTCATTTTGATTAAATGCTGCAGCACTAATGTTTTTAATAAAATGTTTAGCTGTTCTGCAGTTTCTCCCTAGATTTTCTTGAAATCCTTCCCAAAGTACAAAAAAACATGATAAAAACTAAGGAGTCATAAAGTATAACAGTAAAACATGGACTAGCACATGGTGCCAAAAGATCAACCTTCAGCCATGTAGCATAAAATTATTAAGCAGCAGAGCAGGAATTAATTCTCTATTTAATTATTTTTATGTAGGACATTTTCATATGGAGCTTAAGCTCTCCTGACACTTTAAATACCAGTATTTGTATTCCTTATACAGCTGAAATTCTCTAAAATGTAACTTCAGACAAAAAGGGAAGAGTTCTTACAGTTTAATTAATTTTGGTCTGTAAACTCTTTCCTCCGTGTAAAAAAACTTTCACCTTTCTTATTAAAAACAAAAATACTTTGAACAAATAGTAAAATGAAGAATAAAAGTTTGAGTAAATGTATCAAACCTTATGGCAGCACAGTCTCTATCAAGCAATACATGAAGAGTGCCACGATAAGATCAGAGGAAAAGAGATTTGTTGTCTGAGCTATAATGCTGCTGCTAGAAAATTCTGATACAAGAGCTCTATGTAGATAAAGGGCACATTGCAAGTTCAGCATAATTATAACCAACTCTGCTCCCTCCTAAACAAGTGTATATATAGTTCAGCCAGTTGAAGACATGTGCTCACTCTCTTTTTCCAAAACAAAAACAAACAAAAAAAAATCCTATTTGGCATATTGCTCTAGGCTCCCTACAATTTAAGCAATGCCAGCATTCAAACGGCATTGACACACTTCAGGTGTCAACTCTTTAATAAGGAAATGGTGCCAGATACCAGCTTCCCTTCCTATCAATTTCTTGATCTACTTGTTTCATTTGTCTTGTTTTGGAATGCTGTTCAACTGTCAAGTTAAAACAATGCTTCTGCACCCTCACTGAAACCAAGGTCAAAGTGCTGCACTAGCAGCAAACATAATGTAGCTACAGTTAAGTGCAATGATTAAAGGGCACAATACAGCTGTGATCAAAAATTCCACTGTCATAACACAGCAAGGAATCCATTTCACTAACTTAAGTAAAATAACTTCTCCCACACATATTGCTGCATCTTTTAGTGTTAACCATGTTTAAAGATCATAGACTAGTTAGAGAGAAGAAACAAAACATTTTCTGAATTTAGGTAGAGTTTTTGGTTTTAGTTTTTAAGTCAAACTCTTTTCAATTCTGTTTAGTAAAAGAAAATAATTATGTGGGAACAGACTTTAATATAGCTGTAATGGAATATTACATGATTGGAAAAGAATTGTATTGGTATAGGTAAAAGACAATATGCATTCAACTAACTAATCAAAAAGAAGAGCAGCTTCCCTAACTGTTCAAAGAGTCCCAGAACATCATTTATCAACATAGCTCCTTTGAACCTCTCAGGTGCACAACAGCTATATCACTTTTTCAGGACAAAACACTTTCACATAAAAATGGTGAATTTATGAAGAACCATTTGACCCTCCTCTTCAGTCATCATAAAGAGAAACAGAATACCACTCCTTGTTGCCTAGTCAGTTTCTACAGCTTTACCTTGAAAAAGTAAACATCCTTATACCAACACTTCTGTACACTCACTTAGCTGTTCAAGAAATCCATAATGTATATACACATCTGATGAACATTTGATCACTTCAGTTTACAATAGTTCTGCGAGCATACTCTAATGAAGGAAAATGACAACATATTCGTGAAAAATGTCAAATCCATGGTCAGTGAGTCAGCCATTATTACATCAAAGTGTTTTTCTCACTCTTACCTCAATGATCTTGTCATGAATTTGCAGACCTTCTGTCTTGTCAGCAGGTCCATTTTCCAAGATTTTTGACACATAAATTCCTTCAGGTGAAGAGTCCTCCTGATTGTTCTGTATCAGCCAATACTGAAGTTGCAAAATAAAAGACAGCCATATTAGTACAAGAAAAGAGACAGATCTATATTCAGCAATGCAAAATGCAAATCCATCCGAAAAATGCAGCTCTCTTTTTTATCTAAGAATTTAATTACTTGGGATTTTTAACTTAATGCACAATAGGCGTTAATCAAAATGACAGCATTAATAAACTATTCCAGCATTTTTGACAAGTTAATCTATTAGGTTAGTTTAGTCTACATAAAATGCAAGGTGCAACAGTAATCAGATCC
Organism: Chelonoidis abingdonii; assembly: GCF_003597395.2. Classification (NCBI taxonomy): domain Eukaryota; kingdom Metazoa; phylum Chordata; order Testudines; family Testudinidae; genus Chelonoidis; species Chelonoidis abingdonii. The sequence goes on along the minus strand of NC_133769.1, from coordinate 57,251,345 downwards.
TAGATAAAATATTTTAAGTGAATCTCACACTTTCTAGCAGATGTGACTAATGTATATAAAGAGGATCACGTACTAAAGAAAAAAGAAGGAAGCGCAGGTGTTTGTCTCAGGAAGAAAAGTCATTCTTTAACACTGCTTTTTGTATATATTTTTTCCTTAGAAAATAAAGCGGAACTATTTAGTAACATATAGTAGTGATGGGATTCTATTGACGCTGGTTAACTTCATACTCTGAAACCTCTCATAAATCCTATTTACATGGGAGACTCAGAACTTGCTCAACTGTCAGCTATAGACAAAAGGAGAACCTTTTTCAAGTTTATCTTTACACATTTCCAAGTGAAACTAACTTAAAGTTCAAACTTACAGCTAAGAAGTTATTTACCACATTTGGAATAATACAATAGATAGCTCTGATCACATTAAAGTTATTTTATTTTTAAACATATGATGTAGTGTCAGTACAACTCTGCGTGCCAGACTTCCAACATTTCACTTAAAATAAGTTTTAATAAATTACCGATATATATAATGAAGTTGAAGAGACACAGTCAACTTAGAAATCACTTTTCTGTTTGAGCTTATTTATTTAATAGGGCTGTCGATTAATTGAAGTTAACTTACATGATTAACTCAAAAAAATCGCAATTAAAAAATTTAATCATGATTATTCGCAGTTTTAATCATACTGTTAAACAATACAATACCAACTGAAATTTATTAAATATTTTGGATGTTTTTCTACATTTTCATATATACTGTATACTGTGTTGTAATTGAAATCGAAGTGTACTTTATTTTTTATTACAAATATTTGCACTGTAAAAATGATATACAAATAGTATTTTTCAAGTCACCTCATACAAGTGCTGTAGTGCAATCTCTTTGTCGTGAAAGTGCAACTTACAGATTGTTTTTTGTTACATAATTGCACTAAAACAAAACAATGTAAAACTTCAGAGCCTACAAGTCCACTCAGTCCTACTTCTTGTTCAGCCAGTCACTAAGACAAACAAGATTGTTTACATTTATAGGAGATAATGCTGTCCTATTCTTATTTAGAAGGTCACCAGAAAGTGAGAACAGGCATTTGCATGGCACTTTTGTAGCCAGCATTGCAAGGCATTTACGTGCCAGCTATGCTAAACATTCATACGCTCCTTCATGCTTCAGCCACCATTCCAGAGGACATGCTTCCATGCTGAGGACACTCATTAAAAAAATAATGTGTTAATTAAATTTGTGACTGAACTCCTTGGGGGACAATTTTATATCCGCTGCTCTGTTTTGCCAGCATTCTGCCATATATTTCATGTTATAGCAGTCTTGGATGATGACTTGGCACATGTTTGTTTTAAGAACACTTTCACTGCAGATTTGACAAAACACAAAGAAGGTACCAATGTGAGCTTTCTAAAAATAGTTACAGCACTCGACCCAAGGTTTAAGAATCTGAAGTGCCTTCCAAATCCTTAGAGGGACAAGGTGTGCAGCATGCTTTCAGCACTCTTAAAAGAGCAACACTCCAATGTGGAAATTATAGAACCCAAACCACCAAAAAAGAAAAACAACCTTCTGCTGGTGGCACCTGCTCTACTTTCGATTGTTATTGAGCAGAATCCATCATCAATATGGAAGCATGTCCTCTGTAATTGGTGGTTGAAGCATGAAGGGACATATAGTAACTCCTCGCTTAATGTTGTAGTTATGTTCCTGAAAAATGCTACTTTAAGCGAAACGATGTTAAGCTAATCCAATTTCTCCATAAGAATTAATGTAAATGTGTGGGGAGGAGTTAGGTTCCAGGGAAATTTTTTTCACCAGACAAAAGACTATATTTTATACACACACACAGAGTATACATTTTAAACAAACAGTTGAATACTATAGACAGCAATGATGATTGTGAAGCTTGGTTGGAGATGAAGTCAGAGGGTGAAAGAGGGTGGGTTATTTCCCAGGGAATGCCTTACTGCTAAATGATGAACTAACCCTCAAGGGTTAACACACTGTTGTTAATGTAGCCTCACACTCTACAAGGCAGCACGAATGGAAGGAGGGGAGACAGCATGGCAGAGAGAGACGGAAACACACACCTTGTGTGTGAGAAAGACATGTGCATTGCCCCTTTAAGTATGCTGACCCCACTCTAAGTACATTGCCTTTTAAAATAGACTAGCAAGTTGAGACAGCAGCTGCTGCCAGCAAGCTCCCTCCCTCCTGAGCCCTGTAATGTTGTCCCCTTCTTCCTCCCCCACTCCCTGACATTAGCACTCCTCTTCTCCCCACCTCTGCACAGTAAGCAGGAGGCTCCCAGGAGCAGCTCCAAGACAGAGGACAGGAGCAGCATATGGCAGTGGGGGGGCGGGGAGGGACAGCTGAACTGCCGGGCAATTGATAGCCTGCTGGGTGGCTGCCTCACAGGGAACTTAGGGGAGCTGATGGGGGGCTGCCAATCCACCCTGGTTCCAAGCCCCCGCCAGCTAGTTCCAATGTGCTGCTCTTTCTGCAAGCAGTGAATAACGCAGGCAGCTGCCAAACAACATTATAAGGGAGCACTGTGAAACTTTAAACGAGCATTTTCTCTAATTGATTAACAATGTAACAACGAAACAACATTAACCAGGATGAATTTCAGTGAGGAGTTCCTGTATGAATCTTTAGCGCATCTGGCACATAAATATTTTGCAATGCCGTCTACAACAGTGCCATGAGAATGCCTGCTCTCACTTTCAGGTGACATTGTAAACAAGATGCAGGCAGCATTATCTCCTGCAAATGTAAACAAATGTGTTTGTCTGAACAATTGGCTGGACAAGAAGTAGGACTGAGTCGACATGCAGGCTCTAAAATTTTACATTGTTTTAATTTTGAATGCAGGTTTGTTTTTTTATATAATTCTACATTTGAAAGTTCAGCTTTCATGGTAAAAAGATTGCACTACAGTACCTGTAGTAGGTGAATCGAAAAACACTACTTATTTTGTTTTTTTACAGTGCAAACATTTGTAATCAAAAATAAAAAAATGAGCAGAGTACACTTTGTATTCTGTGTTGTAATTGAAATCAATATATTTGAAAATATAGAAAACATCCAAAATATTTAAATAAAAGGTATTCCCTTATTGTTTAACAGTGCGATTAATCAAGCGATTAATCACAAGTAAAATATTAATTGCAAGATTAATTACAATTAATTTATTAATGGCTTGACAGTCCTATTATTTAATGTTACAAACAACAAAAATGTCTGAGACTATTTTCCCAGTTTGTTTTATTTTGTACATTTTACAGCACTTTGTATGTTGTCAGTTAAGCCCTGACCAATGGGACTATTCATGTACATAAGTGTTCACAGGATTGGGTCCTTTGTTTCTCACAGCAAAACCACAATCAAGATTACACTCCACTGTGCTATGTGCTGTACAAATATACAGTTACTGTCCTGAAGAGCTTGCATTCTGTCTAGATTTCAAGTTGACCGTATTGCTTTAAATTAAGTGCTGGTAAATCAACATCTGCTGCCCACCCCCTTGACTCTTCATGTCTCACATCCTAAAAAGAGGTCCAAAAATGAACAGGTAATTGAAAAGAAGTATCAAAATGGTCTAACAAACAAATAGACTTCTACTGAGTGTCCTCTTCAGATATGAGAAATATAACTTTACTAATATAAATATACTTTTATTCATATAAAATTGCACCTTATTCAATTACTTTTTATAAACTAAAGTACTACCTAATGAGATTAAGGGGATGAATCTGGTCCAGCCTAAATAGACAACATAGATACATGGGCATACAGCACCCTTTGGCAGTCCTTGCCACCTGGATTCAGTATTCATGGGGAGAGAGTTTGTGCTTCGGTTCTAAAAGGGGCAGCAAAGAACTCGCAGTCCAAGATGGCAGGAGGGGGCTAAAATGGCTTTAAACTACCTTTATGCCCTCTCAATCCTGGGCTGCTCTCAGGCTGGCTGGACACACACACACACACACACACACACACCCTTCCCCCAGGCATAATTTAGCCAGCCCTAGGGACCTCAGTTACCAGAGCCTCTTTGGGCTGCACAAGAGCTGCAGGGCTGCCCAGAAACCCAGATCTGACACGTTCCTGCTGCCCCCAGTATACTCCTATCGCAGGGCTTGTGATGGGGTCTATGGAGGACAGCCTGAAGCTGTCTCCACAGTGCCGGCAACAGAACAATTCTCCTATCACCAGAACCAGGAGAACCACAGCCTCAAAAGTCCAGAGCAGGAGTGAAGATCTCACTTATAGAGTTTTATTAGCATACCACATCATCATCTCCTTTAAAAAACATACAACCCACACACAGCCCTCTGAAATAACTTCTTTCCTGCTAAGATAAATCATAACGAGATAGCTATGAGTTTGGTTGTGTTTTTTCAGGTGAGGGGAGGAAGAAATAAAACTGAAAAAACTTTCAACTGTTTTATGAAACACAACACACAGAAATTGTAAGTATATTTATCCCTCAGACACAGAAAGGCACGTTATCCGAAAGGAAAAGCTTGCAATTCTGTAAGTAGAACACAATTTTGTCCTCAAAAATCTGTCACTTGCAGGACCAATCAGCATTCTGTCTCACTTCATTAAACCAAGTTTCATGCAATGCACGTTTTCCTTGAATAACTTGAAAAAAATTATTTCCTGCACCTTGAGATGAGCAGACTCTTTCAATCTTGTTACTCAACAATTCTTGACACAATGTTTATATTAGATAATAGTATTAGTTCAGTGTTTCCCAACCATTTCCAGTCTAAGGCACACTTACTTCAGTAAAAGATTTCTGTGGCGCACCACAACCCCAGGCTAAAATCATTAGAACAAAACTTACTTATCATTGGAAATTTGAGCTAGCCTTGATATGCAAAATCGCTTAATCCCAGCAGGAAATGTTGACAGTGCAACTCGGAGCTCTTGCTCCACTGATCTCATATGCTCTATTTGTTTTTTATGTAATTCAAGCTTGAAAAAACTTAATTTGCACAGGTAAGTTGTTGAAAATGGCAACAAAATGGAGATTATCATGTATTCATCTGCCAGTGTCAACCAGAATGAGTCCACAGTCATATTGCCAAACTTAATTTTAAAAGCGTAGCCCATCCTTAATTCAGTAAGTTGCTCTTGAGTCATTATTGTAAGATTGTTAGCACTTTCCATTGCAGAAGAAATTCAAGGATCCCAGACCCAGTCGAAATCTTCTATTTAGGTTGAAGGAAAATATAGGGCTGAATTTTTCTTCCAGACTTTTCAAATGCTCAGAAAAGATATTGACCAAAATACTGCCAATGGGATCTGTTGTGCTTTCCAGGGTGAACATTTCTATTGTGCCTTTTGCTGCTTTTTTCACATCAGAGGGCTGACTTAGATCTAAACTCATGCAGTTTATCTGTGCAAGAGACAAGATCCTCATTTCGACCTTGCATTTTTCCTGTTCAGTTCATTGAGGTGATGGAATATATCAGCCAAGTAGGCAAGTTTTGCACACCATGTCACATCAGCAATTGTCCACGTGTGTGGACTCCTCCAAGCTATTTTTACCTCCTCTCTGAGCTCATACAAACATGAGAGAACTTTTCCATGGAAAAGCCAGTGTATTTCTATGTAAAAAAATAAATTCTGGTGTTCTGCTCCCATTTCCTCACACAACAATGAGAAAAGGCAACCTTTTAAGGACTGTGATTTTATTAAGTTCACGAACTTTACTGCTCCATCCAACACTGAGGAAAGTTTTTCTGGCAGTTTTTTGGCCACGACAGCTTCACGGTGCAGGAAACAGTAGGTCACCAGCACATCCAGATTTTGTTCTTTGACCTTGCATACAAACCTCTTGTCTTTTCAGTCATGGAGCCAGTTCCATCTGTGCAAACACTAAGCGCAATTCTCCCTCCTCAAGGCAGGTCATTGTCACCCTGAAGATTTCCTCTCCAGTTGTGTGACCTGGCAGTTGTCTGCAAAATAAAAAATTTTCTTTTATACTATCTCCATCAACATACCTGACATTAGCCAAGAGTTCAGTGTGATTGCTGATATCTGTTGAGTTAGCAAGCTGCAATGCAAATTTTCCACTTGATTTGATTTTTCTCAGAGCAGTCTCAATGTCAGCTGAAATCATCAATGGGACGACTTATATTATCTGAAAGGGAAACTTTTGCGATTTCATTGACTGCATTTTCACCTAACATTTCTCTCATCATTTCTTTGCATGCTGGTAAAATTAGTATTTCTACAATTGTATAACGGCTTTTTCATCTTCGCTACAAGCAAAGTAGCTTGCTTCCAGTGGTTTATCAGAAACTGCTACAGTCTTTCATCATTTGCACTTGTTTTTCAGTTTGATCCTTCAAACGCTCAAAAAAATATTTTCCCTGTTGACAGGGGATGGGTGTTTGCTTGTAAGGTGCCACCACTTGGCATGACTGTATGGCTTTAGAGTTTCTCCCCAAACACATGACACTGTCAAAGAGAGCAAGATGGTTCAGCTGTAAATAAAAATCCAAATTGCAAATAACTCTCACCATAGCGTTGGCTCACCACTTTGATTTTCTTATGTTCATGTTCAGCTTCAAGTGGAAGTGCTAGATTTTCTTTTCTTCAAATATTCGTCCATTTTCAAGTCTTCAAATCAAAATTCAGCACTGTTACTTAACAGTTGATAAGAAAACACAGCTACCATGTGATACCATGCAAACAGCAAGGCAAGGTTATTTGAGCATAGCATGTGTAATGTCTGTCTCACATGCGTACATCTGAAGAGCAACAGCACAAACTGCACAAGTGACTTTTCCAAAATTCCAAAATTCTGTGGCACACCTGTTCGTGCCGTGGCACATTGGTTGGGAAACGCTGATCTATTTTAATTACTGTAGTCCATTCAACTCCTGTTTCCTGTGACTTTCTTCAGCTTCAGGCATGTTGGGTCAGTTCTGTCTCACACAGACATTTGATAGCCATTAACACTAATCAACTATTTGTAGTATTCACATATACTATAGTTAGAATGAGAGGGGAAAAAATTAAGTTCAACACTAAAGACTGAAAAGTAATATGAAGTAGCCAGCTTTATACAGACAAGTTATATGATGCCCTGCCCACCTTCTAGAAGTTTCCACCTAACAATTCACAACTCACCAACTTCCATCTCTTCAACAATCAATGGCAGTTGCTTCTGCACAAAAATCATATCCTTTCCCCAATTAGCAATGACCTCTCCAGGACAGACAGTGCTATAACTTACTTATTTTTTCTTAATAGGCAAAATAAGAACCACAATTGTTTTCATCACTTTCCTTTGAACTTTCTAGAAAAAATTAAGGTTTCATTCACAGATTGAAACTAGAGCCTCAATATTTTACTATTTAAAAAATGTTCAATATATGTTATATGCAGGTGAATACTTCAGTGATCTAGAAGTTCAAAAAATGAAATCCCAAGAAAACTCAGGAAACCAAACAAACACTGAGTTGCTTTCTTCATGCAAAAATCCAAGTTCTTCCACAGCCCTATATTGTAGAAGTCACATTGAAACCAAAATAAAGATTTTATGGATTTCTTTTACCAGGACTATGAAAAGGTGTTATACATTGCAATGTAAGTATTATAATACGCATGTCTTCTAGAGTCCTGGACTTTCATCCTTTTCCTTAAGAAATCTTACAAGCTCATACTTTGGAACTCTTTATAAAACGCATATGACACCTGCAGAACTTTGTATTTACCTACAAGACCTACCAGTGAAATTCTGCAGAGCAGGCCCTGTACTTCTTGGGCTTTGGTGCCAATGGGAGCAGACTCCTTGGCATCACTAAATATAGCTTCAGAAAAGATAAGACATGCAAACCAAGCATACACACACTCCCTGCCCCCAATATTTTGTTGCTAAAAGAGCAGTAGCAGGTTACAGCTTTACAACTTCAAAAAGAAAAACTCTGATCAGTACAGAGTAACTAACTAAACACTATGAAACATTTTTAATTAACTATCAATTTTTCAGTTTAGCAAGTTTTTTTTATCATTATTATATAAGAAAACAGGTATTAATATTCTAGGATTTTTTAAAAAAAAGTCTTTCCAAATCTAAGCTAGCTAAGACTGACTTAAGACTCAAGAAGGTGGAAAATACAATTTGACTTACAATTTTTATATATATATTTGAATGCACACACTAGCAAGACAGTTGTTTTGACTATGATGCAGGTCATGCAGCTACAGATTAATATTTTGATCTTTCCTTTTAATGAACATAATCAAGTATTTTTTCACAGAATTGTAGGTGCTTGATTCTGCAACATTTACATATTTGAATAGTCCCACTGATTTCAACGGGGCAACTTGCATAAGCACAAATGACTCACATGAATTTAGACTGCAGACAGCTCCTAGGTTTGTTCTAAAAGTATTATGGACCCTATCATTAGAGTTGAGGGTACCCTACCCCTCATAGGACTGGGTCCTAAAAATAGTAAATCTAATTATTTAAAAAAAAAAAACACAGATCTTAAATCGCAGGCCAAATTCTGTACCCATTTTCAGCTGGTACAGATCCATGGTGTGACTAAAAGCAGAAGCTGGCCCAACTATTTGTTTTTATTACTAATAATAGCCATACGATAATAAAACAGTATCTATGTACTTTAAAAAAAGGAAAAACTATATTTACTTTGGTGATTACCTGATAGGGTCGTCCTCCTACAATATTGAATCCCAAAGTATCATTTTCTCTTTGTAGCATGATGGTTAATGGCTTAGATTCTCCTCCCTAAGAAAAAAGGGGTGAAACGCTAATTTAAAAATGTTATATGAAAAGGAATACTTCAAGGGGATCTATCAATGTTCTATAGCTTTTCACTGTGGAAAATGCAACACAAACTGGCTGAATGGAAAACTCTGATTTAAAATAGTGCTACATACTTATATATGACACAGGAGTTTACACGATGGAAAAAACAAATACCACTGAATGTAACAGGTACTTTCAAGACAACAAGGACCTGATTTTCATAGGTGCTGAGCACACAAAACTTTAAGTTTGTGGATTTAGGTGTGCTCAGCACCTCTTGAAATAAGGCCTCAAATGTTTGTGTACCTTTAAAACAAACCCCTGTATATACTAATAACATTAGATATTAAGCTTATGGGGTGAAATCCTGCCCTAGTGAAGTCAATAGGAGTTTCCTCATTGATTTCAATGGCGCCAGGATTTCACCCACATCTCTGCCTCTTACCATTTCCAGCTCCAAAAGCTGGTTCTATATAGATTCCACAGCAATTCAAAGGGGGGGGAAAAAACCTTTTTTCTCTTCTTTTTTTCTCCACAGCGAAGTAAAGCAAATAAGCTAGAAAACACACACACAAAAAATCCTAGATGTGATTCTATAAGTCACACAATAAAAAATAGTGAAGAAACCAAAGTTAAAAAATAATAATGTATGAAAAAAAACTACTTCCTTAGGTAAAAATAGTTAAATAATTTTCTAAACCATACAAATAAAACAAAACAGATTATCACAGGCCTTTCTTTAGCATAGTAATTTAATTTATTTTGAATTTTCACATATAAGAGCAGTTGTATTTCAGGAGACATAATACCTACAGAAATTTTTTATTCAGCCTGTACCAAGTAAAGTAAGATTGTGTTTTGTCACTCTCTATACATTGGTAAATTTAAGAAATTTTGACAAGTAAAGAAACTGTACATTTTTAAATATTCAGAATACAATAATGAATGTGGAGGCACTCTGATATCCAAACAGATTTTTATTAACTGTGGCAGTGAAGTTTTATATTACAGCATGATACATTTTAAATTAATGAGGAACATTTTTTACTTTATTGATGGTTTTTCTTCAAAATGAGGGTTTTATTCATTTTCCTTGTCTTCTGTAATGTATTTCTCTGAGGCAGTACATACAGCAGCACCTACTGGTAGTGACAAGAAATGATAGCTATTGAAGCATTACACAAGAGGACTGCCTTCATGTCAATGTGCCAACTTCCTTTTAAAATGTCCTTAAAATGTCCTGTTCTTTCTCACCTCCTCCCCACATGACTATTTTTCTTGTGTACTCTGCACGTCACTGCAATCATTGCTGGCTCTCTTCATTCCACCTCATCATATCTTCCCAGAGGTGAAGCAGATATATGAGCATATCTTCTAAAGCCAATACCCCAACCCCAAGGATTAGCCACCAGGAGGAAGTAGGGGGGGAAAAAAACAAGAAAAAGGTTTAAGTATTCAAGTTCCTAAAACACTAAGTATTTTAGTATTTAGTATTAAGACTTGAATTTATCATCTTAATCCTGGACATAAAAATTCTGAGAATTTGAATCACTGCCCCAAATGTGAGTCTCTTTTACAGCAGTTTGAAGTTCAGCATATCATACTAGTTCAGAAGCTGGCCAGACTATGCAAATCTTTTCATCTGGATTGTGCTTCAAAAGAGTCAATAAAGATTTTGGAAGAAAAGTCTCTTGAGTGGCGCTTAAATTCTATTAAATCACCTCTCACCATGGTTGCAACCAACAATGTCAGACTCCGCACAGCAATCCTTCAGACAGGAATTAAACCTTTACAGAACAAACCTTTTAGCATGTTAAGCCATCTCACCAGTAAAATGTGTCTGTTTATTCCATCAAAAGCAGGCAATTCAATAAGCAATCCCATCTGACTTGGAAAAGGGCTGAAGCAGCAGCATTGGTCTCTAATGTCAAAACTGCCAATCATTATGCCGTTCTTCAAAAATAAAGACATTTCTGTGTCCCTGCAGAACTGTTCCTAAACTATAAACTATTCTAATGTTTTTAAACAACAAACTATTTCCCAAGCTACATCTTAATAATGTAATTATAAGAAAAAATATCTGTTAGCTCCATATCTATCTGAAACTGGAAGCCCACCTAAAGAAAACACAGTATCAGAATTAATAAGGTTACACCCAGCTGGATGAATTGTGGTCTGATCTGGCCATCCTGCCCCAGAAGATTTGCATTCAAATTTGTTTATTCTCAGCTAAGTTGAAGCCCTTTTCTCTCATTTGTGTTTCCCTCTCACTCCAGACAAACCTGACATGAGATCCTCATCCAAACTGAGTCACTGGGAACTACCAGAGGCTGCTGGTGTGCAACCCTTAGAGCTGCCAGATTCTTAAACTACAAAAGGAGACATGAAATGTGTAACCTAAAAAGACTCATGTAATTTATGACAGAATTTTAGGCTCTTCATTTGCACTCTTAAAGAAAATGAGAGAGCCAGAAAGAATCTGCTGAAACTGTTTTCACAGCTCTTGAAAGATGACAAGTTTTCCAGGCTGAATGAATGGGGGAATGAAATGTAAAAGTTTGATTTACATCACTTTAACTGTTTACAGACTTTTCAAGCATTGGCACAACAAGACAGAGCTAGGTTTTAGGTTGCTGAGAGTGGCACTAACCTGCTGTGTGTTAACTGACTGCCTCTCTGCCTTTGGGGGTTCTCTAGGGGACCTCACCAAACTGCAGGGGCTGAAAGTGCAATCCCAGGTCCAGGGGCAGTGGGGTGGGAAGAGGCTACAGTGTGTGTCAGCTCCATTTGTATTTTCCAAATGTGACCACACAAGTAGGGATGGAATAAATGCCACAAAGGGTCCAGGCTCTGCTGGGGTAGGTCTGCTGACTGCAGCAGAGTTGGGTGCGCAGAGAATCTGGTCCCAAATCGATATGGTCGTTGGCAGTATCTCCCCTGATCTGCTAGCATATGTGCTGGAACTAGGGGTGCTCCTGCCTCCCTGGCTTGAAGGGGTTTCCATCACATCCAGGGTTTACAGTTTGGTTCAGTGGCTCTCAGCACACCCACTATGCAAATTGTTCCAGCGTCCCTGTCTGCTAGGCGCCATCCAAGGAGCAGCCCTGGCAAAGAGCAGATCACAGTGTAAAGTAAGGCAGCGGGGTCATACCGCACCAAACAGTGGGCTGAGGGGAAGGGGGCTGCTCCCTTCAGAGCCCGCCAGGCTGGGCTCCTGCCGCCCCCAGCCCGCTCGCTCCCTCACTCACCTTGCAGGAGTGGCTGCCGGCCAGGTTCCTGGTGATGCTGCTGATGTGGCTCATGTACTGGTTGAACTTCACCTGGTACCTGAGCGCCGTGAGCTGTACCTCGCTCTGCAGCGCCGCGAGCTGAGCCAGCAGCGACTTCTCCCTCTTGCTCCACTTCAGGGCCTGTCGCTTCAGCTCCTGCTCCAGGCTGGCCCTCTGGCCTTGCAGACTGCTGTTCTGGCTGCGCAGCGCCCGCAGGCAGCAGTGCCCCCCGCCCGGCTGCGCGCCCCCCGCCAGGTCCCGCTGCAGGAGCACCAAGCCACAGCCCTGCTGGCAGATGCCTGCCGGGCGGAGCTCGCAGCTCTCCCGCATGTGCGCGTCCACGTCCTTCAGGCTGAGCACCTCCGGGCAGCCCTTGTGGCGGCACCGGGCCGGGCTGTAGTCGCACATCTCGACGTGGGCGGCCAGCTGGTGGAGCCGCACGGTCCGGCCGCAGCCCCGCGGGCTGTAGTCGCACTTGATCTCCAGCTTCTGGATGAGGCTCCTGAGCGGCAGCACCTGGTGCAGCTCCTTGGCCGAGATGGGCTGGCACTGCAGGGGGCACAGGCGCCGCTGCACCGCCCAGGGCAGCAGGCAGCCCGCGCAGAAGACGTGCCCGCACGGCGTGGACAGCGGCTCCTCCAGCACCTTGCTGCACAGTTTGCACTTGAGATCCGGGTCCACGGGCTCGGCAAAGCGATCCAGCTCAAAGCCCATGGCTGGCGGGGGGCAGAGCGGGCTGGGAGCACAGCAGGGGGAGCAAGTATCCAGGGGCGGCGGCTGCTGCTGCTCTGCTGCTTCTGCCAGCCCGTTTGCTGATGCAGGCAGCGCAGCTCCAACTTCCAAGGAAGGGGCGGGGGGGGGGGGTGAAGAGGGGCAGGGCAGCGCAGAGTTTGTTTGGTTTGAAGTTTTCAGCTGCTCACCATGTTCCCTGACCCTCCCGTATTAACTCTAATAGGAGCTACCGCCCAGTACCGCCCCCCACCCCCATCCCCACCCCCAGCTCCTTCGTTGCATCCCTCCTAGAAGGGAAATGCAGCAGGACGAGGAGGGAAGAAGCTGAGATCTGCCAGCTTCAGACTCGCGCCTGCAGAATGAGGAGAAAGCAACCACACCAGCTCCCTTCCCTGTGCAGGAGGGGAGCCAGGAAAAAGGGTGGGGGGAGATGTACGAAAAGGGCAGAAAGGAGCTGCTGGCATGCCAGGCAGACGATAAGCTGACACACAAAGTTCGAATTGTTTCACTCTGAGAGATCTTCTCCTTGCACCTCTGGGGTGCTTGGCTGCTGGGACATTCCTCACATCCGCCACCAACAGTAGCTTAAAGTCTTTTTTATTATGTCTCTTAGAAAAGGGAGTGAAAAACAATCCTAAATGAAGCAGCAGAAAACCACTGGAATTACAGGTTATTTGGGTAGCCAGTATAGAGAACACAGAGTAAGGGAAGGGCTAGTTGCCCAGCTAGAGATGCGGCTTGCTGGAGGGCTTTCCCCTGTGGCTACAGTGGCTCAGAAATCATGGGAGGGGGGAATCTCGTTACAATCTCAAATTTATGCACAGCTCTTGGGACTGTTGTCCTCAGTGTATGTTGTTTAAGGCTGGATTGTGAAAATGTGAGTGAGGAAGACTGTCTGGTTGCTGAAGAGGGGAAGCATTTTAAACTCCCTGCACTGATTTATTTCTTTCTTTAGTTTTTACTCTGCTCCTCCTTTGTGGGGCTGTTCCCCATCTTTGCAATTGAAAAGCAGTGCAGATGGGTTGGGTGCTAAAGCAGTTAATGGCACCAGGCCAAAACATGCCATCAGTGAGGTGGTGGAGTTTGTAGATCTCCCTTAAACAACAACATGTGTATAAAGAACACTGCCATTTTAATATGTGAAAATCTGGAAATTAATCATTAAGAATCAGTCACCAACCTGACTTTCGCCCCTGCATCACTGCACACATGCATTAAAATACATTGAAGTCTGAAACCCATAATATGTTCATCACATGACTTTACTATGAAAAGCATAGGACCAGACTGCTGCCCTCACCCCCATGGAGAGCCTCCCAGGAGGGAGCAGAGAAAGATCTGGGAGGTTTCCTCAGTTAACTGGATCAGGGGTGTGGCAGGACTAGCCCCCTCTGGAAGGGCCATAGAGGCTGGTCCAAGATTCACACATCTCAGGGCATTAGCTGGTAGTTACAGCTATCTATGTGGAGCCACAGGCCACGTCTACACTACGGGATAATATCGAATTAGCTAAAATCGGTTTTATAAAACTGATATTATAAATTCGATTTCATGCGGCCACACTAGGCACAGTAATTCGGCGTTGTGCGTCCATGGTCCGAGGCAACGTCAAATATTCGAAGCGTTGCATTGTGTAGCTCTTGCCGTAGCTAATCCAGAGTTCCCAGCATCTCCCCCACCCCTCAGAATTCGGGTTAATATAATTGTCGTGTGGTTCTGGGTAAATGTCATCAAGTTTTCCTTCTCCGGAAAAACATCAGCTGACAATCCTTTCGCGCGTTTTTCCCTGATTGCCCTGGCAGACGAACATAGCACGGCAACATGGAGCCGTTCAGCTTTTTCTCTTCCGGCACCATATGTGTACTGGCATGCCGTAAGAGAGCGGCGATCTCACGTCAACAGGCAGCATCACTTGCTTTGGCAATATACAAAGATGGTTACCAGTCGCGTACCGCTACTGCCGGAGAAAACTGGCAATGAGATGAACAGTTATCTTCCCTTCTCTGTAGCTCCGCTGCTATTCATGAGTGTTTTGCTGAAATCGGCCGGGGGCAACGCTATAAATGCAAAAATTGGCATGATCACTTGGACAAGTAATCCTCCCCTATGGTTTCTAAAGTAAGTCAGTCCTGCTAGAAGAAGGTGGCAAGGTATTAGAGGACCATGTACAGAGCACAGCGCTCATGTCAGTATTCATCAGGGGGTGCCCCGCAACAACCCACCGTTGCTTCCCTCCTCCCCAACCTTCCTGGGCTACCGTGGCATGTCCCCCCCCCATTTGTGTTCATGAAGTAAAAAATGCAGGAATAAGAAACAGAGACTGTTAGTGAGATAAAATTGAGGAGGCAGCCTCCTGGGCTATGACATCCAGGCAGTACAGAATCTTTTCTTACAACAGGAAAGGGAGGGGGCTGAGAAGCTCAGCCCCCCAGTTGCTAATGATGAAGACGTTACCAGCCGTCGGTACACTACTGGAGTAAACGGGAGTCATTCCATTTTACCTCAGCCCCGCACCAGCCTCTGGAGCAGGACACCACGTCTGATGGTATGACGGAATATCTCAGTCATATTGTCCACTACAGGGGGGCGGAGAGGGCGATAACTGGCTCTCACTGCGCAGCACGCGTCTACCACTGATTCAGTACGCATAGGTTGACAGAAAGAATCAAGAAATGATTTCTTTCTTCCTTTCTTCATGTTGTGGGGAGGGGGAAACTGAGGAGCTATTCCCTGAACAGCGCCAAACCTGTGTTTGAACCTAAACAGACTTTGGGAGAGCTCAGCCAAGAATCCAATACTTTTTCAGAGACTGCTGTGGAGTGGGATAGCGGAGTCCTCATACCCTCTTGCCTCATCCATACGTCCATTTGAGTCTCGGCTCCGTTACGGCTGTCACAATTACAGCGCTGTGTTTGCCTGGAGATGTTTTTTTCAAGACATTTTGGCATTTCATTTCCGTCCACACTAACCGTAATCCGATATGTTAATATCGAATTTAGCGCTACTCCTCTCGTCGGGGTGGAGTACAGAAATCGATTTAAAGAGCCCTTTATATCGATATAAAGGGCCTTGTAGTGTGAACGGGTACAGCGTTAAATCGATTTAACACTCTTTAAATCGATTTAAACGCGTAGTGTAGACCAGGCCACAGTGTCTTCTGACCAGTGGAGACCACTGACTCTGCCCTCCTCAGTTTCCAGGCATCATGACTCCAACAAAGCCACTTAAAAATCTCTGAAGAGAAGACATGAGAGGCAGTGACATCGTGGCAACTACACCTCCCTCCTTTCCCACACGGACAGGGAAATTTCAGATCAGAGATCTCACTTCATCATAATTGACAGTACACCACAAATACAGACCAAAATGTATGTAATCCCCTTACAGAGCACCCTCCACAAAACTACCATTTACCATGTCTAATTTTCCATATGAGAACCACAAACATGACCTTCACCCTGACTATTATCATTATGCAAAAATTAAACTGTACCAAAATACAGCCTCCCAGCTTAGGCAAAACACCTTATTAAGCCATTCACAACATTTAAGTGAAGATCCAAATTACCTTCCTTTATCCAAAGAGAAGATATCCACCTATAACTGTGTACACACTACACATATAAAATAAAATTACCTCATGAACTCAAACACTGTAAGCATCCAGTTCCGCCACTCTTTCTCAGTTTTATTCCTCAAGTAATCCATTGATTTCAGTGGGACTTCTCAGAAAGTAAGGTATTGCTCAGTAAAAGTAGAATTGTCAGCATCAGCCCCAAAGTGAAGGTTATAGCAACTGACCAGCACCTATATTTCTTTAATCTATTTCTGCACCTTATTATCAGTTCCAGCTTCTCTTTTGGGTTGCTTCCTTGGTCTCCTTACCTAGAGTTTAAAGTCATCTCAGACATGGACAAAATAAGAATGATAAAGTGGGTCTTGTATGAGTCAGTTGCTCATGAAGAGGTGATGCAACCGTGCAACACTTTTGAAAGCCAGGCCAGTTATTTAGGTGCATAAATGAAGGTTTAATAGCCTAGCTTTAGGCACCCATTTTTTTTAAATATTGGCCTTTGTTTCTTTAGTCAGCTCTCAGTTCCATCCCTTAGCAACCTTTCAGTGCATCGGTGTTCCAAGTAGATTCATTCTTTCTGTCCTCAAACAAGAGTAGGAAATTATCTTTCTTACTCTTTTCTGAGGGACAAGGACTTCAGGACAACAGATGAGACCTGGCTCATATCAAAAACAACACTTCAATGGGAGATCATCCAATATAAACTAAGTTGTAAAACTCAACTTCCATGCAGCATTATCAAAGCACCATGAAGAAAGATAAACCCACACACAGCAGGCACTCGTGGTCATTGGTACCATATAAGTACATAGACATGTAACCCCTCTGCCAGGTGGATCCAGCAGCAACAAGAGCCAGGTTCAGTATCTAGGAGTTTCTTTTCAACAATACAACACAAAACTGGCTCGATCCCCCACCCAGTGACCTGGGACATTTTCACACCACCCCATGGGTGCCTCTAAGAGGCAATACTTCCCGTCTCACAAGCACAGAGTCTGAGTGTAGCAAAAACTTTTAATAAAAGGAGGGAAGTAACTCAGCATTAATTTGGGAAAACACTACAACTAGGATTCATAAACATAAACCATGAGGAAAAGACCCACACCCCAAGTAAGTTGGGCAGTGTCCTTTCCCCCTCAGGTTTTTAAGTCCAGCAATCCAAAAGTCCCTTTAACGTGCCCATCCCTTCTCTGCACCCCACTCACAGTTGCTGTCCTTGGCCAGTGCAGCCCCAGCATTCAGAGTTTCATCCGCAGAGTTCACCTCCCACCCTGGGTGGAAGAGGGGTAAGGAGGCAGCTTACATGCTCCACTGCTTGGACACTCTGTGGGGCTCTGCTCTGGATCTCTCTGCCAGCCGCCCTGCTGGCCACACCTCTTCACCAGCCACCCAGCTGGCCACTCACCAAGATGACTTCAGGGCCCCCACGTAACACAGCTCTCAGTGATTTCAGCTGTTAGTGGGGGGGGCCTCACTGCTGGTGCACCCTGGTCAATCTCTTGAAATAGAGACAGTGTCCCAAAGTAGGTTTAATACTTAGACCAAGATTTCAGTGATTTCAGCTCTACAGTATGTAACAAGACTCTCAATTGAGTCTAAATTAGCTCTTTTATTATATCATGGAAAGAGACCAGGTCAAATGGAGTCTGGGGCCCTTAAATGGGACCAATCCTCTCTCAACTCATTGGAGCCCGTATCCCCACTTTGCAGCCGCTGTTCCCTGCCTAGCAAGTGCCATTAAGTTGAGGGTAAGTCCCTCGCTCGGGGTATGCCAGGTACAGTTTTGCTGCCCTCAGTTCACACAAGGATAACTACCCTTTATTACTCCTGCCCCAATAACAATGAGACTGGGGATCCAACACCAACCACAAGTGATCATTTGGGCAAGCAGTCCTATCATGCTGAGCGCCTATGCAGGGTGGATGTGTCTATACATACAAGATCAGCTCCTGAAGTTCTTTTCCACATCTTTCCATATCAGGGGAGAGTTAATTGAGACTCTGCTTACAGATAGAAACATCTCCCAGGCACTGGTTTGAGATTATGCTATGAAGATTTTGTAGCTTCTAGAATAGGATACAATCCTACTGGTTCCTGTATCACAAGGAAAAGCCCATGAGCAATACACCACATTCATCGCTGGCCATTACAGTTCATATTTTGCTAAATTTGCCTCAAAGAGGACAGCTCATTCCAACCCACTTTGGATTTGTGAGGCCTCAACATCTAGACTTGTTACTTCCATCATAGTGGTAAAATAAGGAAGACATCATCATAGTGGTAAAATAAGGAAAATGGCTAATAACTGTCAGTCTACGTTGCTTTGCTTCACTCATGATCCCTAGTTCCGGTTTCAAGAGCTATGAATCACTTGGTAAAAGACGTGCCTCATATCATGTTCAGTCTTTCTGTAATTCCATACATATTTAACTAGCTCCACCATATTCCTCACTCTCGCTGACATGGAGCTTGTAGGGTACTGGAATTCAGGTTGCTGTGAAAAGGGTGAGCATTAACTTTCATAGTTTCATGCAGAGACACACACACACTCTCTTTGAAGGGAGGCTCCAGAGGAAACACTATGGTTGCGGGACTTCTTTGGTAGCATGGAAGAGCATGCAGCTCAAGGTCCCTAGAGAGATGTGGAGGGCGGTCAGGCAGCAATATAAAAGTAAGGGCTTTTATATTCATATAGCTCTTGCCTCAGTCAGGTCTGAGTGTAAAACATACAACTGTTTCCAAGGAAGGCAACTGCTCAAATGGAAAAATTTCAAGATAACCTGTAAATTGAAAGTCATGAGGTGAAAAGATATGGCCCTCTTGAGATATCTGAACAGACTTATGTGCCATGCTGGGAAGGAGCCATTGGTTGTGGCACCTGCAGATACCAGTGACATAGGGAAAGGTAGGACAAAAGGTACTGGAGGCCAAATTCAGGTTGCTAGGTAAGAAATTAAAGTCCAGGATCTCCATGATAACATTCTCTGAAATGCTTCCAGTTTCACATGCAGGACCAGTTATTCAAGCAGAACTCAATGTGTGGATGAGAATGGTGTTTGGGGGAGAGATTTATGTTTCTTTGGAACTGGGCAACCTTTTGGGAATGTAGGAGCCTATACAGGAAGCATGGGCACCACTCAAAAATGGAACCAGATTGCTGGTTCTAGAGGAGTTTTTAAATTAAGGGTGGGGAAAGCCAATGGGTTCAGACAGACACATCCCTTAGGGGAGGATTCATTGAAGGGGATAATCGATATCCTAGTAAGGAGCAGAAGATAGACGTTGATAAAGTACAGGTAGGAACTGAAGAGACAGACAAATAAAAAAGAGTCCCTTCCATTCATTTGCATCACATGAAAGCAGACAACTAAATGCTAAAAATTTTTATACGTGCTTGTATACAAATGCAAGAAATCTGAATACTCAGATGCGTGAACTTGAGTGCTTATTATTAACTGAGGATATTGATAGAACAGGCATCACAGAAACTTGGTGGAATAATGGGACATGGTAATACCAGGGTACAAAATATATAGGTCTGACAGAGTAGGTCATGCTGGAGGGGGAGTGGCACTGTTTGTGAAAGAAAGCATAGAGTCAAATATAGTAAAAATCTTAAATGAATCAACCAGTGCCATAGAATCTCTATGGATAGGAATTCTATGATTGAATAATAAGAGTATAGCAGAAGGAATATACTACCAACCGTATCACTAGGACGGTGACAGTGACTGTGAAATGCTCAAGGAGATTAGAGAGGGTAAACAACAGAAAACCCAATATTAATGGAGGATTTCAAATGACTGAGAACATGTCATTAATGATACTGCTTGTTGTAGCACTCCTGGAACCCACAAAGGGAGAGGCAATTCTTGATTTAGTCCTTATTGTCACATAAGTTCTGGTCCAAGAGGTGAATACAGCTGAACTGCTCAGTAACAGTGACCATAATGTAATTTATTTTGACATCCCTTGTATGGGGAGAATATTTAGAAACCCACCACAGTAGCATTTAACTTCAAAATGGGGAGCTGCGCAGAAATGAGTAGACTAGTTAAATGGAAATTAAAAGGAGCGATCACAAGAGTGAAATGCCAGCAAGCTGCATGGTAACTTTTTAAAAGCACCATAACAGAGTCTCAAATTATTTGTATATTCCAAATAAAAAAACAGTAAGAGGACCAAAAAAAATGCCACCATGACTAAAGAGCAGAGTAAAAGAGGCAGTTAGAGACAAAAAGATAGCTTTTAAAAATTGGAAGTCAAATCCTACTGAGGAAAATAGAAAGAAGCATAAACTCTGGCAGCAAAGCAAATGTAAAAGTATAATTAGGCAGGTCAAAAAAGACTTTGAGTACAAACTAGCAAAAGACAGAAAAACTAACAGCAAAATTTTTAAGTACATCAGAAGCCTGCCAAACAATCAGTGGGGCCACTGAATGATTGAGGTAGGTACTAAGGGAGCACTCAAGGAAGACCAAGCCATTGCAGAGAAGCTAACTGAATTATTTGTATTGGTCTTCACTCCACAGGATGTGAAGGAGATTCTAACACCTCAGCCATTCTTTTGAGGTAACAGATCTGAGGAACTGTCCCAGGTTGAGGTTTTAGGGGAGATTTTGGAACAAATTGATAAATTAAATGGTAATAAATCACCAGATCCAGATGGTATTCACCCAAGAGTTCTGAAGGAACTCAGATGTATAACTGCAGAACTACCAATTGTAATATGTAGCCTATAGCTTAAATCAACCTCTGTAGCAGATGACTGGAGAATAGCTAATGTAATGCTGAATTTTTAAAAAGGCTTCAGAGGTGATCCTGGCAATTAAAGGCCAGTAAGTCTAACTTTCTGAAACTATAGTAAAGAACAGAATTATCAAACACATAGATGTACATGATATGTTGGGGAAGAATCACTACGGCTTTTGTAAAGGGAAATCATCTCTCATCAATCTATTAGAATTCTTTGAGGGGGAACAATACACATGTGGACAAAGGTGATCCAGTGGATATAGTGTACTTGGACTTTCAGAAAGCCTTTGACAAAGGCCCTCACCACACGCTCTTAAGCAAAGTAGTCAGTAATGCAATAAGAGAGAAGGTTCTCTTCTCAATCTGTAACTGCTGGTTAAAAGATAGGAAACATATGGTAGGAATAAATGGTCAGTTTCCACAGTGGAGAGAGGTAAATAGTGGGGTCCCCCAAGGAAGCAATGCTGTTCAACATATTTATAAATGATCTGGAAAGAGGGGTAAAGAGTGAGGTGACAAAGTTTGCAGATGATACAAAATTATTCAAGATAGTTAAGTCCAAAGCTGCCTGTGAAGAGTTACAAAGGGATCTCACAAAATTGTATGACTGTGCACTAGGATAGCAGATGAAATTCAGTTTTGATAAGTTCAAAGTAATGCACATTGGAAAACATAATCACAACTATACCTACAAAATGATAGGGTCTAAATGACCTATTACCACTCATGAGTGAGATCTTGGAGTCATCGTGGATAGTTCTCTGAAAACATCTGTTCAATGTGCAACGGCAGTCAAAAAAGCTAACCCAGTCTTAGGAATCATTAGGAAAGGGATATATAATACAACAGAAAATATCATAATGCCACTATATAAATCCATGGAATACCTACACCTTGAATTCTGTGTGCAGTTTTGGTTACCCCATATTAGAATTGTAAAAAGTACAGAGAAGGACAACAAAAACAATTGGGATATGGACAGCTTTCATAAGAGGAGAGATTAAAAAGACTGGGACTGTTCATCTTAGAAAAGAAACTACTAAGGGGGGATATGATAGCAATCTATAAAATCATGAATGGTGTGGAGAAAGTGAATACGGAAATGTTATTTACTCCTTCAGTTAACAAAAGCTCCAGGGGTCACCCAATGAAATTAATAGGCAGCACGTTTAAAACAAACATAAGGAAGTACTTCTTCCACACAACACACAGTCATCCTGTGGAACTCATTGTCTGCGATGTTGTGAAGGCCAAAAATATAATGGGTTCAAAACAAGAATTAGATAAGTTCATGGAGGATAAGTCCATCAATGGCTATTTGCCAAGATGTTCAGGGACACAACTTCATGCTCTAGGTCTCCCTCAAACTCTGACTTCCAGAAGCTGGGACTGGATGACAGGATGGATCGCTCAATAAATTGCCCTGTTCTGTTCATTCCTTCTGAAGCATTTAGCACCTGTCACTGTTGGAAGACACCATATTGGCTAGATAGACCATTGGTCTGATGGACCAGTATGGCTATTCTTATGAAATCCTGTTTCCACTGAACTCAGTGGGAAAACTCCTATTGACTTATATGGGGCCAATATTTCACCCAAAGAGTTTCAACTCCCAAACTTGGGAATAAACCGTGTGTTTTTCTTTTATTGTAATCCATAATAATTTCACCTCATAGTGCAGCTGAACAATTTTTGGGCCAGATTCTTCTGCCACGTACAGCAATGTAAGTGGGATAACTACACTACAGTCAATGGGACTTGGGGGTGCTATTAAAACTTATTAGCAGGAATGTTAGAGGACAGCATTTCATAAAATTTCAGAGCAAATATTATAAATATTATGTTTGTCCATGTTGTTATTGAGAAGCACCTCAGAAGGTATCTTTTTCTCATCCATATTTTAATCTTAGCAAGCAATTTTTCTGAACCACAGTCTATCATTGCCGCACTTTAAGAGCTTAGGACAGCATCCCTAAAATGGGCCGGTAGAAATATAGTCTGAAGCCTCCCAATTGCTTTCTGAAGACTGAACAAATATTTCCATTTATCAGTGCAAGCAAGAGACTCTTCCAAACAACAGCAGCCTTTTGAGTAAGGAACTTTACACTGTGAAAATGATTGTTATTTATACTGTTCATTGATGCACAGAGACATGATATATTTTCGACTTAATTAAGCTTGGTACCCAGGAGCAGCCCTAGCCATTTTGCTGGCCATGGTGGAAAACATTTGCAACACACTTCTCCAGAATGTTAGCCAAAGAAAAAGGCTGGCAAATCAGAAGAAAGCAAGAATGGCCGGCCAATCAGAGTGGAGAGGGAAAAAAAAATCCAATGGCACAGCACTTCAGCACCCTCAAGAACTTGGCACCCAGAACAACCTCCTTGTATGCCCCTAGAATTGGCTCTGTTGGCATCAAACATGTCAGAAAACAACTTACAGAAATCAGCAGGGTAAATGAGAGCAATTCTTAGAATGTCAATAAAAGATTTGGATTTTATCCACGGCTTTGCCACAGCTTATGCGACTTTGGGCATGTTACATAACCACTTTTTGCCTCAGTTTCTTCACATGTAAAATGGGGATAATTCTATCTACCCTATTTCACAAAATTGTCCAAGGCAGCTGATAATTTAAGGCTCATGGGGCTAAGCGAAACCACAGGCAATATGGCCCAGAGCCTCAAAGTTATGTAGAGTCCTAACTTCCATTGAAAAAAATGGGATTTAGGAACTTAAATACCTTTGATTATCTGGGCCTATGTTAGTATGTCTATAGTGCAGAATGTGTACTCCAAGCTGTCACAATTTTCTTCTATCTTAGGTATTTATATAGTCCCCATATTACCAAAGAATCTGAGCACCACACAATAGCTAATGTAGTTATCATCAAAACAAACTGTGAGATAGGTAACCGTTATCTTCACTTTACAAACGGGCAACTGATGGATAGAATGCTAAGTGACCTGCCCAAGGTCTCACAGTAAGTCTGTGGCAGAGCAGAGAGTTGATTTCATGCATCAGCTTAGTGCCCTAACTACTGGTCCATCCTTCCTCTTTCTTCATGAGGCTTTTATTGGGGCAAAAGCTTCTTCAGCCCCTGGAGGCTTCAGTGGGTGCCCTTTACCTGATTCCCACCAGGAACTCCTGGTGGAGCTGGAGCTGCAAAGAGTGGGAGGGGATAAATACATTCTGAACCAAGAGGGGGCTGAAGCAAGGAAAATAAAAACAAATATAAATTGGGAAAGGCATTCTGAACAAGGAAGGGATCAGGTTAGGGAACAGGGTTGACCGAGGGTGAAAAGGTGGTGAGAATGGGGAGGGGAGAAGGTTTCAAGTGAAAGAGGTGTGAGTGAAAGACTGATAGTTGGGGCAGGGGAACAGTGGTGGGAGCTAAGATGGTAAGAGGTTGAATTGGAGGAGCACATTGGATATGTGTACAGTTGCTTTAAATCATTAGCCGTACAGCTGGGAGAAGGGGAGAGTGGGAGGTTACAGACAGAAGCCCTGGGATGAAGCACAGAAAAAAAAGTTTTCGGAATAATACTTATTTCTTTACTCCTATAAAGTTCCTTGTTCAGTGTTAAAGGAAAGCCAGTCTTTCTATGTTGCTTTGCCTATGTTACATGACAGGAGAGTGGGAAAGAAGCGAGAGGAGAGGCCAGGACTGGATAAAAACAGGGCTACCAAGAGTCGCACTACTCACATGACACACACATTTGTTAGCCCTGTAAATGCATCCCTATGGCCCAGCTGGATTGTAACTCAGCTGTCTTCATGCAGCCTGTCTGCCTTTCCGACTGCTGCTCCCTCTTCTGGTCCAGAGCAGGGAAGGAGCAGCCAGGAAGAGATGTAGCAAGAGGATCTGGCAGTAGCAGCAGCAGTGGATAGCAGGCTAGCTGGCAGGGACAGAAAGTGAGGGGACTCAGTACTGGCCCCAGCCCCAGCCTCCCCAGGCTAGTCTCAGATCCCCAGACAAACACTACCCTGTTCCAGCACTGCCAGACATCACAGCTCCTATCCAATCCCAACAGCACCAAAAATCTCACAACCTGACCACCTGCTCCAGTCATATCCTGACAGCACCCAGCTACCCCCTACATAATACCCAGATACCCCAGGCCTCCCACCTACTCCAAGCACCTCAGATACCCTAACAATCCCAACCCCCTCCAACACCCATCAACTACCCCAGGCCCACTAAACACCCCCTCCATTCCTCCCATACACACTGCCACCAATATCAAGCTGTGTGCAGCTCCATAGTCAGCCCTCACCATTGCTTGGGATAGGATATATTGACCGTAAACTGAAATGTATATGCAAATATGCAATTAAAGTTATTAAATCATTTACATAACATGTTACACATGGAGCTAGAGAAAAATTTGCAGCTAGGAGAAAACAGGAAAGAAGTTGAAGAGGGGTAAATGCTATGTTCTTCCACCCTGCCCTTTAAAGAAAAGTGTGAACTTTTTGCATTTTAAAAGGGTGAGGTTAGTGGAAGAAGGGTACCCTTTTCTTCCTGCTTCTCTGCCAACTTCCCTAATCTCTCACCAAATCCTTCCCTTGTGCTACCTGGGTTTTCATTTTGAAAATCTAGTTACCTCTGGAACTCATTGCCACATGATGTCTTTGATGACAAGAGGTTAGCAGGGTCACAAAAAAGGATGAATTATATGGCTAATGAGATCATCCACAGTGACATTAGAGGAGATACAAACAAATTCAGGGATATAAAATCTCATGCTTTGGGGTATAAGCAAAACTCTAACTGAAACTGCTCTAAGTTGAACTCAGAATGTACACTGGATACAAGAAAGCAGAACTCATGAAAGTGGCTTCAATCTGACTTTACACGCACATCCGCCTGAGCTGCCGGAGTGCAGCTTTGGTGTGACCCATAATCTGGCATGTCATTTGTTAAAAACCAATGTTAAACTAGGCAGTGCTCGTCTCCCTTTCATGCATTATTTTCAAAGATGGGAAAGTGGATAGCTGAAGGATTAGTAATGGAATTTGGAATCTTTCATCTCCAGGTCACCACTTAGAACTTAGCTCTGGGTCAGTAGTGCCCTCACTGGTTTATCTGGTGGAATGAGTATGTGATAATATGTGAAATGTATTGGCAGTCTCAGTCACTTCCTTGTGCACTGGTATCCACATTATAAAACCACCACAATGACTGGCATTAAATGGAACCATTGTTGCAAATTTCAGATGACACACCAAGGACTGATGTAAAAATGAATTACCTTCCCACCACTAAAAATGTTCCATCCAGAACAGGGATGAGGCCCATTGGCAGGCATTGCTCTGTTTCAGTGAATAACACAAGGCTTCAGTCTCTAAGGCTGTCTTTACAAGCACTTAATTTGCTTGAAAATCTAAAAATGAAAATCTGTCACCTTGCATACCCTTAGCAAAATCAAAGACAAAACCACTGAGTGATAGGGAGGCAAGAATTCAACTTCTAAACAGGAATATCCTCAATCTGATAATGGTTGAGATTGTAATAGTGCCTTTTTGTTGCATATCTTTCATATTGCACTAGCCAATGATTATGGTACAGGGTGTAGAAAACCATCATTACCTGTAATATTAACATAATTAAAAGACCCATGTTTGCCCATCCACCAATAAAGAAAAAAGAAGTGAAATATGTTCAAAAGCATAAATGAGAGATCTCAAGTGAAATACGAAGAAATAAAAAGGGGAAAAAATGTGGGAATGTGTGTGGTAGGATTTTCAGTCCTTTTACTTAAATCCTTGGATTAAAGCCTTTGAAATTAAATTTAAATACCATTGCCACCAAATGTGGCTGGCCGGAGTCTAAGCCAGGCGAGCAGCCTGAGGAATGTGTGAAGAGAATTATGATTACATTATGCAGTTTAACAAGATGCTGGCAGAAAAAAAAATATTTAGAGAAAAAAATATGACAAAAACTGAAAGAAACCATTTTAAAAGGGAAATTAAAATATAGTCATAAGTGTATGAGACTACATGCATAAAGCACTGTTTTGCCATTGTTTCTCTCCTCTCAGGTACAGTATAAGTTTGGAAACAGGAAAAGGGTAGAAACAAGAGAGGCTTGACAAAGTAGGTATCTCAAGGTTCCTATGGATCCTGGGAGGAAGACATCAGAATGTGCTATTACTTTGATTGTCACATTAATCCTTTGCAAATCCAGGTTTTGGAATATGTAGTTCAGCCTCTTTTCTTAATTTCTGTATATTTTTAAAAGAGAGATTAAACACAAAATGATCAGGCAGCACACTCCACTCTATCAGTATTCCTCATATGAAATGTGAGCTATACACTCCAAACATTTAATGACCCCAAGGTCAGCCCCTTTGAGACCAAGCCTGTGTTAACTCCAATAATGCACTATTCAGTGGATGGGGGAGAGGGCAAAGAAGCCTGTATTTCCATATTTAATGTAAGTTTTATATTCTAGCAAGAAAAGAACTCAGAAATGCTGGCACTTCTTCCATTAGACAGATATGAAATTAATGTGTTTAAAATGATCTAATTGTCTTTGTATCTGCATGCAGAGAGAGCAAGGAAAACCATGAAACAATGCGTATAGACATTTTATGATAGTAACAGAAAAAACATCATAGAGATATAACTGTTTTAAGCAAGAAGAGAGGCTATTCCAACCAGGGATTATATGTTTGTTTTTTGTAATTTTTTCCTGCTCCTCACCTGTTTTACCTGCCTTTCTTCATTTTTTCCTCTAAGCCATAGCTTACTGAAGTTTTCAGTTTTCACAAATTACTTATCAGAAAAATAGCTGTGCTTTCTAATACCAGGTGTAAAACTCAGCTCATTTCAAACATTTTTTCTGCTTACAGTTTTATTTATTTAATTAGGATTTAGGAATCATCACCATATAAGGTAAAAACATAACCTATCATATAATAAAAACATATTTTTAAAAATATTTAAAATACCATTTCCATCAATTTCACTGTCACCAGCTTCCTCAAATACAGTGCAACCTCTTCCCAGCTGTAATTTTTCTCAATATGTATCCATGATCCTCTGCTACTTAACATAGACCTCCTTGCTGTACTACCACCTCCAGGACTCATAACCTCCTGTGTGATAAGGTAACAGTTAACATTACCTTATCTAACAACCAGTAAGAAAACAGTGACCCTTTCTGTGCAGACAGTAGATGGGCAAGGATTGGGATTCCTAGCCTCTCTCCTCATACACTAGACCCATGTAGAGCCAGGTATGAGTGTGAGATGGGGCTGTGGGGATGGCTTTCATGTGGGAGAAAGGACACCCATGTGCACAGGTGACCTTCAGTGTTCAGATCAGTAGAGGAAACCATCTTTCTATGGGCAAGAAATAAAGGCTTAACAGTCTTAATACTAACTATGTTTCTGTGCAGATAAATGGCTGAAAGTTCAGATGTTTATATTTTATATTTTATTTTTATATTTTATACTTTAGGGAGTAAAAATCAAGCTGAAAGTCTTCTGAGACAACACACATACACAAAATTTCAGATTGTCCTGCTTCTAGAGCAGTGGTGGGCAACCATTGGCTGGGAATGGCGGCGGCTGTGCCTGCAGACAGTCAATATTATCACTGTCTCACAACCCGCCAGCGGATTATCCTGATGGGCTGTGTGCAGCCAACAGGCCGCAGGTTGCCCACCACTGTTCTAGAGGGAATACGAGTGCTGAATCATCAGTTTTTTTCACTTCCTATTTTAATAGCTCTGGTCCTGGGTGATACAGAAAGGGCTGATGTTCCTGAAATGAGAAAAAAAAATGAAGCGAACTTTTATAGACTCAAAAAGTTTCAGTGTGACTTCAATTTGATGAGAAACTCAAGCTGTCTCTTACTTTATCCAAAACAAGTTTTCCTATGTTTTCTGAGATTTAAAGACATCTAGCCTAGCTGATGAACTATTAATAGCCCACACATGGACAAAGGAAAGCATTTTAATCTGCCTATAATTTAGGACATTTCTAAGATGCCTGTCACTATGGCATCTAAATGGATTAAAATACAAAAATATGTGTTTGTTCCTCTGATTTAGTCAGTAGATCAAGCACATGGAACACTGACTACCTCTGGTGTAACAACAACAATTTCTAATGACTAAATGCACCTGTGCTAAGGATTCACATGTAGAGCAGCCTGATCATCATGTTCTGATATGTGTTATCAGGATGTTAATATTGCTGCTGCTGGCTTCATTATTTCATGGTTAATTTGTGTGTTTTCAAGAACATAACCTGATTTACAGAGCTGCTGAGCGCCCACAACTCTCACTGAGGTCGACTGGGAGTTGTGCGTGCTGAATACCTTAGAAAAATCAGAGCAATAATGTGTAATTTAGGGCTAAATCCTTCACACCTTGATAAATGCAAAATCTGTCATTGACTTCTAAGGGATGCTCATATGGGTAGGGTAAGCATGGTCTGGTTCCTAGTTATGTTTTATACTAGATAAAGAAAGAGGAAACTATTTTATATTCTCCTGCAATTTTACTCTAAGGATTTTTATTTTTATTTTTTAAAAGAGGATACACAAACTCCAGCTTGGGAGACCTTATACCAGCCTAAATAAGAAATTCTTTAGGGGAAGTATGTTATCAGGTTCATGCAGAGACATAGCTTCAAATTTATTATAGTTCATTTTAAAACCAGAAAATTTGCCACAATTAATAATCATCCAAACTAAAAAAACCTGAAATCCCTGGTAGTAATACATATTAATATACCATCAGCATAAAATGCCAGTTTAAATCCACTGATGCCAGTCTCTGTCCCAGGAGACTCTGAAGCAGAGTTAAGAGCTTCTGTCAAGGCTGTAATGTTGATGTAAGCAGCACTTTGGAGAGAGAGGAATGAAGAAGTATCTTTGTCTGATGGATCAAGACAAATTATAAAACGTTTCTAGGTTTTCTCGGTCCCTAGAACCTTATGATTTTAAGGCTTTGTGTCATTTTTAAAATGTCAAATCAATCACCTTTTCCTGTATAGGCCATGCTCCAAACAAGTACAATCAAGCTGACAGTTGGACTAGTATGGGTCTTGCAACAATCTGCACAATCTTTACCAGAGGAGCTATCATACCCCCACAGGTTCCCTGCAGAGATCAGCACTATTAGCAGAATGTAACTGTTTGGTTTTGTACTGTCTGGCAGTCTGTTTTCAATCCATAACTCTACAACTTGACTTTGCCAGTTCACTATCCTGAGACTTCTGTGCAAATACTGCTTTCTCAATACAATACCTACTATATGCACTATAGTCTGAGTTAAAGATAATGTAAGAATCTCTCTTATTATTGAGTTCCTCAACTTCATTTCAGCAATAAACAAATAACTGATCCTACATTGACTAGTTATAACTATGAACAGTTTGCAAGCTCTAGCTCTTTTTTGCTGAGAAAAGAAAGTGATGTACCCAATGGCTGGAGCAAAACTATGGCATGGAATTTATGTATAATCCCTGATTCTGCCACTGTAACACTCTGTGGCCTTCAGCAAGTTAATTAACCTTCTGACTCAGTTTACCCACACGTATAATGAACATAATAATGCTCATATTCTTCATAGCGGTGTTGTAAGTCTTAATTAAAATGACTAATGTTTGTAAACCACTTGAAGTTCCTCAGATGTAAGACACATGAAAGTGCCAAGTATCATTATTGTTACTAATGATTTATTTTTTTCAGAAAAGGCCTCTGCCCTTTAGTTGCAGAAGAAGACGGTGATTCTGCCAGGTAGCTATCATTAAAAGGTTAGGTAAGTGAGACTAAATGAAATATTGTCAAGAGTGCTGCTTAGGGGGAGAACAATAACAACTCTGTGGTGCCTCTGTAACTGTAGAACAAGACAAACAGCTCTGGAACTACCAAACAGGTATTAATTATTATATTTTCACCAGTGCCATTTTCCCCTCCAACTCCTATTCTGTTGGGTAAACTGGAGATTAGAGTTAGTCTATCTTATCTGCAGGGTGGGCATGTATGCTGAACGATAATAAGCCAAAAGTGCGTAAGATAGGGTAGGCTTACCACTGCTACTTTATTTATTATTATTCATTACATGTACTACAATGGTATCTGGAGATCCCCCAAGAGGGATCAGAGTCCCTTTGTGTGGGAAGGCAGTGTTGCCTAGTGGATAGAGCACTAAGCTGGGACACAGAAGACCTGGGTCCTCATCCCAGCTACTGATGAAAAGCACTATATAAGAGCTGTGTGTTATTTTTTGTCCTAGGTGCTGTCCAAATGTAGTAAAAAGAATCTCTGCCTGGAAGCGCTAACAAAATGATCTGAAACATTATACTCACTTTGTTTCTAGAAAAGTTGCCACTGGGATGTAAAATATATTTTTTGTGCATTTAAGAGATCAGTGCTCCGAACCAAGTATTGTCCATTGCAAAGGATACATGCTTTCCAGCTATCAATAATTTTCCTTTATTGACTTGTATCTTTTAGTTCATCAAGGACAAGTTTAACTTACAGTTGAAAGCATAATCCTGTGATGAACTGTGTTTTCTTTTGGACACCACAGGCAACTGTCTGGCAAACTTGGCAGCCTGACCTCCATAAATATTGTTCTATTGATAAAGACCGGCATTGGATACATGGATTATCCAAGATAAATATTTTGCAAGCATTCTCAATGTCTGAATACAGGAGAGAAAAGGAATTTTATCACACTGTAAACAATTCAGACAGAAGGTGAAGAAAATATTAGTTTTAGCTGAAAACCTATTACATATAGTTTATACTCTTAATTTTGTCTTGGAAATCAATAAGGGCACCTGTTTTAGAGGCCTGTTCTTGATACCATTATAGTGCATGGGGATTTGGCCATTTACTTCATTGGGCTTCTTAGTTTCTAAAATATTGAGAATAGAATTTCACAGAGGTACTTGGAACACACAGGGTTAAATTGACCCCTCACTTCTGTGAGTATAGGTGAGCCACAGAGCAAAGAACTTTTGCTGCTTGCACTGTTTAAGGGCTGGGTATATTCAGAGTCCCTTCGCTCGAGGGCAATCCAGAGACTGTTTCCTCAGCTTGCCCTACGGATGTATATTATCTCAAAGGGAGCAGGGAGAAGGTGGAGCTCTGGTCACCACCCATCTTATCGAGACCCAGACCATGACTGGGGCCTGAACTACATTTAAAACTTTAGGGCACCATAGTTACAGGGCTTGGGGTGTGAAATATCCATGCCTTGAATGCCATAGCCAAGCCTCCCCTGCACCCAGTCACCAGTGTTGATACAGCTAGGTCAACAGAAGGATGCTTCTGTTATCCTAGCTACTGTTGCTTGTGGAGGTGGTGTTCCAACAATGATGGAAGAGCCCCTTCTGTCACTTACGCTGTGTCTGCACTACCTGTTTATGCTGACGTTGCTATCATGTCATAGCTATGCCACTATAGTCCCTGTAGTGTAGACATGGTTTGGGCCAAGTGCAGCAAGTGGAGAATTAGCCAAGTACATCACAGGGAGCAGGCTGTACCATCCTACAGCCTAAGGAAAGGGAAGAGGCGTAGCCCTCCTAATCTCCCTATGCACTGGGGAACTCAACAAAGGACAATTTCTCCCTGGGACAAGATCCCTCAGGAGTGGTGCAGCTCCACCCTCTGCTCAGGGTTGTGCCCAAAAGGCACAATGCAGCCTAATGTTTGCACTGGTATGGCATGTGCTTCTACTCCTTTGTACATCTCCCCCCTCCCATAAAACTCCCTGCACAAAGCACAGAGGGTGTGGCAATTATTCAACAGCAGTTACAGACATTATTCAACAGACACAGAGTTACAACAGAAAACCTTATGCAATAAAGATTTGGAGCACGCGCCTGCTGTCATTTAAGTCAATGAGAGTACTGCCTGATTGTGGTGTCATTATCTCTTCATGTATACAGGTTTGATCCTGCTGTAGTCATTACTCAGCTGAAGTAATAGGGAATTTTTCCTGACTACCAGACTATTCTGTCTCCTTATTAGTAGCTTACGCTGTAGTTATGTTATACTGTTGCAATATACACTGTTCCTATGAACAGCAAGCAAGATGGCAAGCTATAGCCCTGTCTATTTTAATGAAGACCTCCCACTGAAGTCAGTGGGGAGCAATGCATTAAAAATCAATGGCAAGAATGACCTAATATTTCTTCATCTTGTGACTTACAGTGCTGCTGTGACTGCAGTATAGGAAATAGTTTAATGCTGTGTCAATGACACCAGCATGTCTCTGTGGCTGCGTGTCTCTCTCTTTCTCTGAATTGTTTTATTTTCTATATATTTGTTCTTTATCTTTTAATATAAATCATTTTTTAAAAAACAAACATACTAGAAAGTATTTAAAAAGAGATCCTGGTCAGAATATATATTGATTCTATTACACTAAAATCATAACAAAACAATGCTTGAGAAATAGACATACAGATTTCTAAACCTACAGCATTATTTGCTTGTAAAGGGATTCCCCTGTTCTCTAACCTCAGGGTTAACGTGCTGTTTATTTTTGTTCTAGATTACAGATGTGTTTTGCACCTCTCAACTTGCCTTGAAACAGACGCATCACTGCACTTCTGCCCTCTCATCATTCTAAACTGGCTCCTTACTTTAAAAATGGAGTCATGGCACATCCATTAAAGTCCTCTCTCCCATTAGCAGATATCAATGAAATACCTTCTTGGCACAGACTGCCTTTTTAATCTGTGTCCTGGATTTAAAAATCTGACCTTGTATCTCAAAACACTGTGGTTTTGTGTGTGTTATTCTCTGGTGAGTGATTTAAAAAAAAAGTCTTGTCTCCTTAAGGTTGATAGTACATTTAGCTACATCAGCAGACTACAATGAATCAGCAGTTCATCATCCTATTTCCCCCCTATTCTGTATATACAGAGTCTGTTACACTGTGCTACAATGTGTAACTAAGAGCGCATGCTGAGATTACAACTCTGCCCAACAATTTTAGCATAGGGCGATGGTGGTAGTACAACACAATGTTGCTTCTGTGACCCAAAGCCACCTTTGTCTCTGCTTTTCCAGTAAATCTAGTGGCGATTTTCCAGCTATGCGCCTTACCAAAACAAACTTTGTACCTGAAGTATTAAGAACAACTTGTAAAATGGGATTGAAAGAAGTTAAGCAAAAAACCAATAAAGTAAACAGAGGTTCATAAAAATGTCAAGCAACAGAAAACCAGGCCAGCAAACTCTTAAGCAAATGAAAGAGAAATACAGTTACATGTAGAGTACAGTGTTATATATCTCACTCACACAGTCTGTCAGAGAAAGAAAAGAAAAGAAAAGAAAAGGTGTCAGAATTATGATGCCATCTTTTTCTTCAATAATTTAATAACATTGTTATGGTGCAGAATTTGCATATGAAGCATACTGCTTCTCAAAAGTAACTGTTGGCTTGTAAGTGAAGAGGGTATGCATGTGTGTCTTTACAATATATATATCATCACTGATTTTGTAAGCATGATTTGAAATCATGCAAGTACTTCTTAAAATCCTTTGGCCACTTGTGTAGCAAATTTTGTCTTGTTCACAGTTCTCTTGTTCCATTCTCTGCTTATGAAAGAGGATAATCAGTTCTGATGCTGGAGTTTCTACTCTTATGAATTCTTTTTCAGATGTTGGAAAATAATCATTATTGCACAGCAAGAGATTTTAGCCCTCGTTCTGATATCCCAGCCTCAAATTTGGGAGGTAGAACAAGGCATTTTTCCCATGAACTTGGACAGATTACTCAGCTTTCTAAAAAGCTGCATTGGCAAAAAGATGTTTTCGCCCGTACAAAGACACTCCCTGAAACTTATTAATATAGCAATAAGCCACAGCAGGGTGTGCATTAGCATGGTACTGGTGCACGCCTGGAGTGTACTGGATTTGTGCCTTAAACCACCCGGGAAGTGAACCAATAGCTTAGCAACGCACACCCTGATGTGGTTTATTGCACTTAGAATGTGGTTCCAGGGGGTTGGACTGAAAAAACCCCACTTTTTAAAATTCAAGATTTATTGAGGTGGAGATGTGCAGGAATGTCACACATCCTTCCACTAGTAAAAATAGTTGCCAGTAGGAAGTTAGGAAAAAATAATAGGAGGGAAAATCTCTCTCTCCATTTGCTTCCAATCTGAATACATCTATCATTACATTAATTAGGTTTCAGTATGTCATTATAGTAACTGAGAAAACTGATAACACAGAGTATTATGACATGCAATCACAAAAATCAGAAATATTTATCTTTATTCTCATTACCTTTCAGTTGTTGTTGTTCTAAGTAAACTGAAAACACATTTATATTTGTTCGTTACAGTCAAGATGTACAAAAGTGATCAAATTTGGGGGCCCCAACTTGAGATTCCTTAGACCTGCTTTTCACAGCTACTGTGTGCCCATGTATCTGAGTTACTTCAGTGAAAGCTGTGGGTGCTCAGCATATCTGAAAAAAATCAGAGCCCTTCAAGATATCTCAAGGTAGGAACCCAAAGGGGAGACTATTTTTGAAAATGTTGGCCTATGTTCCTCTCACACACACTATAGGAATATGCTGCAGTGAAGAACTCTTAGAATCTGATCCAAAATCCATTGAAGTCAGTGGAAAAACTCCCTCTGGGAGTCTTGGGCTAGGTCCATACTGTTATTATAGTGTGTGTTATAATTGGTCCCAGAGGCCTGAGACTGTGCTAAGTGTTGTACAAATACATTGTAAGAGACAGAAACTTCTCAAAGAGCTTCCAAATACAGACAAACTAAATAGCCATGACAGGCAGAGGGTGAACGAAATCAGGTGTTACTATCCCCATTTTACAGATGCGATTGCTAAGGCAGATACAGATTAAGTGATTTGTCCAAGAGTACACGGGAAGTGTGAGGCAGAGCCAAGAAATAAACCCAGTATTCTGACCCCTAGGCCCGTGCCTTAAATCACAAAACTATCCTTCTTCTCCTACTAATTACTATATTACACACAAGGGGCAGGAGTCCTATAAAATACAGCTTGCCTTACTACACAGCCATGATTCATGCACAGTGCATATTGATCCTAGTCAGTGAATGAGGCAGGGATCCTGAGGGGAAAAAAGGTCTGCAAACATATAATTAAAGGCTGTATCATAATGAGAAGACCCATGGTAGCTGATGCACAGACAACATTAAATCTGTCATTTCCTAACTTTTGAGGGATTCACTTTGCAACCTTAATAAGGTTATTTTAATGTAGCTTTTTGTGTGTAATTTTCTACATTTTTAGAAAAGCAAATTGAAAAAATGGAAATGTCATCATGCAACATCATATGCAACATCATGCAACATATGATGGTGGTCACACTACTGTTCATGTGAATCTTGCATTTTTGTATGCTGTGTTGGTGTAGCCCTGTTGCTCCCAGGAAATTAGAGCCACAAGGTGGGTGAGGTAATATCTTTTATTGGAGCAACTTTGGTTGGTGAGAAAGAAGACGAGCTTTCACGGAGTCCTTTCTTCTTCCTGAAGAAGAGTTCTGTGAAAGCTCAAAAGCTTGTCTCTGACACCAACAGAAGCTGGTCCAATAAAAAATATTTTACTTCATCCACTTTAATATATCCCCCCCCCGCCCCCATTACCTCACCCAGCTTTCCAGGAGTGAATTTTCATGATGACATGGGAAGTGCTCTGACTGGTCCTGCCTTCTTTGTATCAGCCCCTCTAGCTTGCACTGCAGCCCAGTACCTGGGGGCTGGGTGCCTGCAGCGCTGAGACTCTGTGAGATCAGGGACTCACAGACCCAGCTGGGAAGGGAAGGGCACTCCTCCTCGGCCTCTGTCTCTTGCTGCCTCCTTTTGCCGAGTGGCCTCATGATGCACATTGCCAGTGTGGCTAGGTGCTGCATTGGAGAGTCTCCCATGCAAACCCCCAACAGACCCTGCTCACCTCTGTCCGATTGTCTCTCTCATGCGGGGGACTGTGCTCCCCCCCTTGCTCGTGTGTGCTGCCTACTTCCAGAGGCCACACAAGAATGATATTGTTTTTACGTACGTGTTATTTTGCATTTAAAATATAAAAAAAAGTTACAGTATGAAATATAAAATAAGTAAATAACATGTTTTTATTGTTTTGATTTTATATACAATACTGTAAACCTTTTTTTATATTTTAAATGCAAAATAACACACATACTTATAAAACAATATCATTCTTGTGTTTTTATTTTAAGTACAAAATAAATATGTATAACAAACTTAAAAGTATGTAACTAGTAATTTGATATGGCGGCGGGTGGCGCCTTTGTTTATGTGTTTGCTCCCCCTGATGTTAGAACCTGGCTATGCCACTGACACCACCGTGTTTCCCCATCAAGGTTGGAAGCTTTAGATCCACACACAGACTTCTGCTAGTTGAGGTAATGGAGGCACTGAAAGCTGTAATAGGTTGTCATCCTCTATGTGGAGCAGCACTAGAGGTGTATGATATGCATGCTTTGCTAATGGGTTTCACAAATATTTGCTGACAGCAGAGGAATTTGCATTCCATTACAGGCTCTGGAGGAGAGTGTGTACAGACTCATTGTTCCTCAAGCTCAACCTCTTCTTCCCTATTCCCACTGCCCCATCCCAATCCTTTTTCTTTATCTCAAACTGCATTCTCCTTGCATACTCAATTCCAGTCTCCACTCCTCAGGCTGCTCATTCCTGTTCCAATCTTCTTGCCCAAACACTCCTATTTTTTCTCTCAAGGGTCGCTGTCCAAGTCCCATTCTCCCCTGCCCTTTCCACACCCACTGCCAGTCTCCTTACCCAGCCAATCCTGGTTCCCCACTCCTAGTTTCTCCTCCAGTCTCTCCCTCTCCCATCCACCCCAGATCTCAGTCTTTATCGGCCTCCTTGGTTCCTCATCCAATCTCAGCCTCCACTTACCCCTACACTGCTTCTCCACCTCTTTGCCCCAGTTTCCTCCTTCCCTAAATCCCTGTTCTAGTCTCTGCCCAACCATTCCCAGTTCTCCCCCCCACCACTCCAGCTCCTTGTTAGATTTTTGAC
This sequence comes from Chelonoidis abingdonii, assembly GCF_003597395.2. Taxonomy (NCBI): domain Eukaryota; kingdom Metazoa; phylum Chordata; order Testudines; family Testudinidae; genus Chelonoidis; species Chelonoidis abingdonii. The sequence goes on along the minus strand of NC_133769.1, from coordinate 57,213,183 downwards.
CCCTCCCCACACTTTCATTCCCCCCCCACCTCGTTCCAGTTTGCTTGTCTGTCAGTCTACAGTCTATCCTCTTCCCTTCCACCTCATTCCTCATCTGAACTCACTGTCCCCCCAACTGCAAGCCAGCTGGCTCCCAGTCCCCCTGTTTCCCTCACAGGGTTACAATCCATTCCCTCAAACCCTACTCCAATCTCCTTACCCATCCAGTCGCTCTGTGGGGATGGTGCATGCACAGTCTGGTCACACGTAGGAGTTGTGAGGGGATGGAACTGCTTACTTGCTCTGTGGAGATGGGCATGGGCAGTCTGTCAGCACTAGGAGCTGTAAGAGGCAGGAGCATACTCAAGGAGGATGGAATCCTCAATGATTTTCACTGCTAAAGTCTAAGAAGTCTCTAGTGAGCATGTGTGCATTTGGGTGGATTTTCACCAGGATAGAAGAGGTACATTTCTGACACAAAGGCCAGCCCTCCCAAATGTCAAGCCTCTGCTCCAAAGCATGAAGGTGCTACCGCTATTCAAAGAGACAGTCTCAAGATTTTTTTTTAAGATGGGCAAAATAATGTGTTTACCCTTAGCCTCCCTCTTGGAAACAGCTAAACCCGTTTGACTTTTAATTTAATTTTCCAAAACAATTCATCCTGGAGCAGACACTCAGCACAGAAAATTTCAGCCCAAACAGTTAAAGTTTGGCAAAGTTATACGCAAGTGGAAACAGGGTCTTACAAGGGGAAAGTGTTGGGCAACCTTAAAACACAAGGCAGCACTACCAGCCCCACCTATAATATTCTGGAGCATCTGAAAAGAGCGGCTACCTCAAAAAGGAAGCGTGTGAGTTTGTGAAAGGAAATGAAACAGGTGTGATGAAACATTTAACAAAATAAAACCTTAAAAGGAACAAAGCACTTTGCAGAGTGTTTTTCTCTAGTTATTTTGACTTCAGACTTGTGGCACCATGGAAGTATCATTTTCTTGTTTTCCCCTGCCAGCTGGTATGGAAAAACAGATTGATTGCTATATGAAACAGAGGTTATCAGCAGAATTGCTAATTAAATGGTGTAGCTGCCAACTCAAAAGTTACAGGCTGACAAAGAATATGACCTAATGTTAGACAAGTATGTTTAATCAATCACAGCTCAAAAAATACACAACAGCCAGTATTTTCTTTGGACTAGTAATACAATTTATTAGCAGTTAGCTTAATTAAAGGCTCGTAAGAAGATTAAACTCTTGGGTCTGTAGTCTCCTCTTTCTCAGAAAACCCAGGAAGAGGAGAAAAAGTGTTTTTCAAATACCACAAGATTAAACTGGAAGCATTTCCATTGCTTTCTTCCTTCAAGAGTATGCCGACTCATCTGGAGGATAAGCAGAGGACATTGGTCTTTCACTGCTTGGAACCCAAGGATCCACAGGCAAATCCACATTTATTGCTGAAAGAGTCATCATGCAGAGAATCAATCTTTGTGATGTTTCCTGATATCATTAGCAGCATGGTTTACCCAACAGGATTGGTTATGAGGTGCAGAATGGCAGTCAAGGCTGCATTATGCAACAGAGTCACTGTCCTTTCCCCCTTGCCCCATCATCCCTTAAACTGTGAAGCCCTAACAAAACAGCAGTAACATGGTGAGGTCTTGATGGGCTGATATGATGGGGGTGGAGTGGCCATGCTCTGGGCTGCAACTATCCCCCTCTTTCATTAGAAGAATTTTTCAAGAAAAATGAACCTATCTGGCTTCTGATCATGGCATGGAGTAGAGTGAACTGTAAGGTCCTTGATTAGAATTCTTAAATGTAGATCTTGTTAAATGATTCCCTGGTAATAGATGGGACCTGGGCAGAGAGACAGAAAAAAGAGAGAGAGATTGAGAGAGAGGAGAGAGCGCGAGCAGCCTGAATGGTGACATTTCACTAATAATGTCGTGGCTTCTAAACACTAGGAATGAAGAGAGAGAGAAAAGGCCATCTTGTTGGGTAAAACAACTTGTATGAACTTTTTTAGGTGCATTGATTTTGGACTGGCATAAGAACAGGTTTTCCTTATCACCTTCAAAAAATAAAGTTAAATGCTGAAGATGAACCAAACATTCCCAGATATTCAGTGTAGTGCCCTGGAGTCTGCTGATTCCCCACAATGCCTTGCAACGGAGTGGATTAATCATTTATGCTGTCAGAACATAGCTGGTCATCAATTTTAGAATAGACTCAGTAAATCAAGGCTATGTTTCACTGCAACATTTATTTAGGCCAAGAAACATTACTCACTCACGCTGGAGAACTGAACTTCCACTTATACTTGGCTATCCATCACTGGACTCACCAGCTGTCCTGGTTAGATATGGGATGCTGTAAAACAAAAAAATAGGACTGTTTATTCGAGGGAACACAGAGGTTGAAAGCTAAGTATATTTCCCCACACTGTGATGGAGCTTTCACTTGGGTATGAGCCAAAGAGAACTGTGTTCAAGAAGCAGAACAGTTCATATAACGATAATTCAAGGACACAGTTCCGAGTAGTAGTGTGTGGTTTTGAAATAATTCATTAATATTGATGAAAATGGGTCTAATTCACTGACTTGAGAGGGCACTGGATCAGGTGCAATAGGAAGCCAAAATGTAACCAGTTGTCTTCTGCCAAATGTACCAGATAGGCATATTTGACAGAGGCACAGTTTCTATTCTGCCATGTATATTTATTGTCAGATGATGTTCACATTTATATCAGTTTGATTCAGAGGCAAAGAAGTTATGGGGTGGAATTGGGAGGAAGGTAAAACAGAGATAGAGTTAAAATAGTGTTGCCATGTCTTTGAAAACAAGTGCAGTAATTTTATTTGGTCACACTAAACCTGATTCATTAATCTATCTGACATTGCATGGTCAGTGGTGAAAGAGGGAACTACGAATCAGGACACAGTGAAACCTGCAGGATTTGGGTCATATGGCTTATGCACTGATACCTACTGGGATTATTTGTAGGGCGTGGCTTTGGTCTAGTAGCTGCTAATCACTAGGAGATTTTGGGTTCTACAAAATCCAAGCCTTCAAGAAAGCACACCCTCTTCTCTCCTTCTCTGCCTCCATCCACGCAATTCACAAGTGTGTTCTTAGCTGACCCAGGGCAGTAGGAATAACATATACACACCTTAGCTTTTAATGTCCTCCAGGGAGTGATTACTGAATGGCTTGCTGACTGTTTCCTGCAAACAACCTCTTTGAAAGGCTGCTACAGAGACCCTCTCCTTCCAACAATTCCTGAGTGGATCTTCAGGGATTGTCCTCATCCTCAGCAGAGCCACACAATTGTCCAGCTGAGATGAGTACGTAACTGACCAAGAGCAGATAGCATCCCATATTCCTATGAGCATAGGGGGCAATTAGACAATGAATTATTCATCACTAATCATATACAATTGCTCAGGAACCTCATGGTGCTCGCTAGATACTTACTTGCTCCATAAAGGATTACAGGGTGTTTCCAGCCCCATATCGGGACTAGAATCCCTACAGTGAGAACAAGACTATTCCCCATTCCTACTGCCAGTGAGAAACTTTTTGTTTGTTTGTTTTTAAGACAAAATAATGAATTATGTATTGTTTTAAAGAGCAATTTTATCTACTAGGAACAACACCACGTTAATATGAACAAACAAAACCCTGTCTATAATCTTTTTTCTTCCAGGTATCCGCAAAAATCTGTCTCTTTCCAAGTAGTACAGCACTTAGATATGGACAGTACAGTTGTGTTTTGTGATGCGCAAAAGCAAGTACAAGACATAGATGCATTAGAAACTCACCAAGGTCACAGGTTTCGGAGTGGTAGCCGTGTTAGTCTGTATCAGCAAAAACAAGGAGGAGTCCTTCTGGCCCCTTAGAGGCTAACAAATTTATTTGGGCATAAACTTCTGTGGGCTAGAACCCACTTCATCAGATGCATGGAGTGGAAAATACAGGATCAGGTATAAATACATGAAAGGATGGGAGTTGCCTATCAAGTGTGAGATCAGTCTAACGAGACAATTCAATTACCAGCAGGATACCAAAGGGTATCCTTTTGAAGTGGTAATGAGAGTGGCCCATTTCAGACAGTTGACAAGGTATGCAACTTACTTGTTACCATCTACTGTAACTGGACTCAAAATATAGCTAGGAGTGACTGTGGTTGGCTGGTGATAAACAAAAGCACACCATGCTCATAAGGAGTCTAAGTGGCATAAACTATGAGCATTGAAAAGATATAGCCTGATCTCTGGTTAGGGCATTAGACTAGGGTGCAGGGGACCTAGGTTCAAATCCTAGTTCTGCTGCAGATTTCCAGTGTGACCTTGGGCAATTCATTAAGATCCCATTCAGTAAAATGGGGATAATAATTCTCTGCCTCCCAGGTATGCTGTGAGGGTTCATTCACAGGATTCATTAACATAGCGATGGCAGCATATAGATAAGAACCTAGATTGAGAGGCAGTAAGTGACTCAATTTCTGTATCTTGATTCCTATCTGTAAACTGTGAACTAGTCTCACTGGTGTAGTCCTAAACTGCAGCATCTCTCTCCCTCCCTCTAATCTCACCACCATGTGGCTTTCTAAAAACCCTGTCCCCACGCTGCAGGAGCAGGGCACAGTGAGGCAGTGGAGCTAGAAGACTGTTCTGGTGCATTCGGTCTCCACTACGCCACTCATAGCATTACTCCTTTTCTCCTATCTTTCTATCTTGTCTCTTTATATTATAAACTCTTAAGATCAAGGACAGCCTGTTTGTATGGCACCAAACACAATGGAGCCCTGATCTCTGTTGGGGCCTCTATATTAATAATTAAATATTCACCAGTCACCTTTGCATGATAGATATCACCCTCACATGCCTGGTGTTCAAGGGCAGAAGAAAGCAATGTCTTTGGATTTGGGCTTGGTGGTTTGAGGAGACTGAGAAGAGTTAGTGGGAAGCTGCAAACCCATTACAGGAGAGCAAAGAGTCCCCTGAGGAGGGTAGGGACCAGGAAGGGGTGGTCTGCATGAGCTGGAAAGGAAGATCAAAGAGGTCAAGAGACTGATATTTTTAAGTGCATCAAACTTTTGGCAAATCATAACTTCATATATTTTTAATCCATCCCTTCCTGCCTCTTTGTTCATAAAAAATAATTTGGTGTCATTGCTGAGAGATCTCTGTGCTGGAACATCCTATAGCGTGAATCTCTCAGAAGCTATCAAATATTGCAAATAGTATTTAACTCCTAATAAACCAGGACTTGTACCTTCTTTGTCAGAGGACTGCAGTGGAACACTGAACTAGATACCATGGAGGAGATGAGAAGTGACAGGAGCAAGAAGTTATGTAACCAGACTGTTAGGAAATAGAGAAAGTCAGGAGACATTAATGTACAGTATGTACAATGTATATGACAAGTTATTTCCACCACCAAGGTGGAAGGCTGGAGTTAAAGGTCTAGAAATGGAATCAGATGCAATTAAATAGTTACCTGTGTCATCCAAGGTATTGCACAGATAGTGGAATATAATGTTTGGCTGGAAAAACTAGCTGGAGCCTTATTTCACACCAGTATGATCATCTCAGCATAGAAATGCTGCAAGGCATGTTTTACTGGATGGCAAACGTACAACCACATAAGATTAATTGCCACGGAAGAGCTCAGGTCAATTGGCATGAAGGAAAATGGAGTTCACTGATCAAAGGATTTCTTTGGCATATAACTGATATGTGATTTCATGTGTGATTATCTGGACATCTGCTTTGTTTCTCAGTCAATGGTCAACAAACTGCCTGCCCATTCTCACTATCTCTCCTTCCTACCGTCACAGCTGGCACTGCCTTGGAAACAGACCAAAAGGCCTATTTTAGAGATCCAAGAGGCAGTTTTGTATTACACCATTTCTTACACTTTTTTCAGGCTCATGAAAGGCAGAACATATGGTGCAGGCATCTTTCCCAGGGCTGTATCTCAAGTCTGTATGGTACATCCCTTTTGTTTTCTGACCTACACTTATGGGAAGCACCTGACTATTTGCAACAGAGTAGCACTACAAGTCTGGCTTTGCCATATATTTTGTACAACTTTTTAAGTGCTTGAGTTAACTTGCACCATTGTCTTGCATTTGCTAGCTGTGCTGCTGAAAGGAAAACTGGAGTTTTTAACAACTGAGATTATTTAATTTTAAGTCACTTGCAAAAATGCAGGAAAACTGTTTTACATGGATTCCTTTGCAGATTGCACAGGCAAGCTGAATTATTTTTATTTTAAATTTAAAAAAATGATGCACCATTTTTATTGTCATCAAACTATTGCTTTGGATTTCATTTGTCTTCTCTTTTGAAAAAAAAGATGGACTTTTTTTCCAGTGGGTAATTATTTTAAAATCCATTTTGAAAATTTACAATACCATACCCATTATTAAAGAAGTGATTGTTTTGCTAACATTGTAATTTTAGGAACAGTTAAATACTAAGGTGCATTATGAGTAATAAAAGGCTGGTCTATTAAATTTAACCATTACACAAGCATGTATCACAGAACAAAATGATATTTCTTCCTCCTTTTGTGTCTTATGTCGTAGTTTTCACACATGAAATGAGGAGAAACAGCAGGCTGTTTATGAACAGTTTCCAATGGAATCTGACTGAGCATACTTTCTTACCTCACTCACTTTGGGAAGAGAAAGACAGCTGGCAGGATATTTGAAAAATATATGCAGACAAATTAATTTTGGAAACCACCAATGATAATTTCATATATCAAATAGTAACTTACATTAGTCACACTAAGTATTCCTTTGAGGCTAACATGATGACAAAGTGCATGCCAATTACTTGGCTAAGCTTGAAATGATCTTAATGGTCACATATGTAGCCTAATGGAGTCCATTGAAACCCACAAAGTGTACTAGACCTCAGAATCAGAAGACTGGTTTCTTCCTAGATAGTTAAATATTGCTGGCAGTAGAGGCTGTCACTCGGTGAAAACACACTGCTGCTCACAAGTTATTTCTCAGTAAAATGATTGCTCCTCTGAATATCAGACAAGGATGACATACTCAGTGGTCATCTCATGACAGTTCCTTTTCTCCAACCATTTACAAGTAAAATAATAAAGTATTTACCCACTGATTCAAAACTTCAATTATATTAAAATCAATACAAAAGCCCCCTCTAAAATTCCAGAAATCTCTCTCACCACTTCATTGAGGAATATTTGTTTGTTTGTGTTAGCAGGACACTTCCATGATAGGAATATTCCCCCCAGTATGCTTTATGATAGGATGATTGCTTTCAGGAAATGTTCCATGCAGGACAGCCAGCCGGAGTGCAGTCAACAGGAGAGTATGAACTACTGGTTCTGTTTGCCGAATGGAACCAATCTTCCTGACTAATAGGTCAATGCAGTCACTCCCTTGACTAGGTGTGCAGGACTCAAATGGAACACATATTGTGTGGAAAAGCTATTTTAGAACTGTTGTTTGTAAAGCCAGCTTCCTCAGAATCATGAGTCCAACTCTACAGACCTCAGATGGAAAGAAAACATTTTATAAACCTTTACAAGTGATAAAAACTACATTTTGCATGTAGTGTAATGTCATAGCTGTAAGTATGTTATCTTGGGACATACAAGGGTCCTCCCTTTCCTTTCCCACTCACATTTTTTTTTCTTTCTTTTCATACCTTCCTGTCTCTTTTGTCAGTGGTTTGGGGGTTTGTTTGTTTAGTTTTTCCTATAATTCATTTTTTCTTTGTTCTACATTCACCCAAATCTGCCCCATCTCTGTCTATTTCTTCCTCCATTTTTCCTTTCTTCCCCCTTTGTCCTCTGCCACTCTGCCATTTCATCTCATATGTCCCCTTCACCTTGTGATAGCGAGGTCAGTGGGGGATTCTTCTCCACTCCAGAAGAGAGTAGGTACAGATACTGGCACATCTCTTCACCCTGTAAAGAAGAGGAATCAAATAGGGGCATTTTATCCTCTTCTCCCATCAAGTGCTGATGTTCCTCTTTCAGGTACTCCAGAAACTTCCTACCAACCCCCTCCTGTCACCACTTCTTCCATGGGCAGAATCTGGCTATTACATATTCTTTAAGTTATTCCCTTACCCAAATTCCTTGGTCTATATCTTCACCTGGCCTGGATCAAGCCGAGGGTCCAGCCTCTTCTCTTCAAGTCCTTGATTTCCTACCAAAGCACTTTGGATAGCCATAATATTGACATTTTCCCCTTCTTCTCTCCCTGCAATACAATGATTTGGAAAACATGCTTACTGCTGCAACAGGGCTTTGCTATGATCTCTTGATATTTAATTTCAAAAGTGATTTATAAAAGAAAAACCCTAGCAAGATGCCACAGAATGTCTATACTTGGGCTACGTAAGCTCTAGCCGATGTTAGTATGGCTTAGATCATGGTTCTCAACCTATTTACCATTGTGGGTCGCATATGCAGCTCACTGTGTGTTTTGTGGACCGCATCCACACAATATATATAATACCTGTATGGGCCTGAGGATGTTACATGGGCCGAAGCTATGTGCTGATTGGGCCACAGGTTGAGAACCACTGGCTTAGCTAATGCTACATCTATTGCTTTTCCCAGTAGCCCACTGTATTTTGGTTCAGTTTACAGGTCTACTGGGAATCTTCACAATCTGCAGCTTTTTCTGATGCTGGGCTCTGTGCAGAGGGATTTCATAAGAAATCAGTGAGTGAATGTTAAAGGATAACCCAGGCAGTAAAATCTAAGAATAATCTTCTGTTTCCCTGACTTATCTCATAATTTATATTACTCAAACCCAGCTTCCACAGATTCTGTGACATGGAATCATTTTCAGAATTTTTTTCTCCTTTGTTTTTAAAAGAAGAGTTTCTGAGATTTTGAAGTTCATGCCACTCAAGTGGGATGAAATTTCTTCTTGGGGCTACAGTCTCTTGAAATTGACTAGTTATTTCCTGGGGCCCAAGATCGATCTTTCCCCTCTCCAAGCCAACTGTCCCCACCATGTATTTTTGACTCCTTCACCTTCCAGTGACCAACCTTGAGATGTTATTACCAGTTCTTCTAAACCCATCAGTACAGAGTTGCTGAAAATATCTTGACATTTCTGCTTCTCCATTTGACATTAATCAAAGTTATTTAAGGGATAATAGTTAGGGTTAATCTAACAGGCACTAACTCCCCATCCCCTCCCCCCCAAATCACCATCCTTCCAGGACTTCTAATTTTGGAAAAGCAAATACAAACAGCACTGAAAATATGGCCAAGAAAAAAAAACAAGCAACTAACCTGTAAAGGGGGGAAACACTCATTGCCAGTGTGCCTAGTGGCTGAGCAGGGGCATTTTCCTTTTTCACTCCTGCTGAGCCCTGCAGTGGTCTTGTTCTTTTAGTGACTCAGCCCTCAAACAGGTCATGTTTTCAAGACCAGCTTTTTCAGAGTCTAAGAATAGTGAGGTCTTCAGGATTAAGGGCTTCCCCCTTGGGTTAGGGTCCCATGGTCCAGACCAGGGGAGGGCAAACTACAGCTCACAGGCTGAATCCAGCCCATCAGGGATTCCAATTCAACCTGTGGGGATTGCCAGCCCTGTGGCACAGCAGGGATAAGGCAGGCTCCCTGCCTGCCCTGGCCCCGCACTGCTTCTGGAAGCAGCTGGCACCATGTCCCTGCAGCCCCTGGGGGACGGGGAGGGCAGAAGGCTCTAAGCGCTACCCTCGCCTGCAGGCACCGCCACTCCCCGCAACTCCCATTGGCTGTGAACAGGGAATTGTGACAGCTGAGGAGGTGGTATCCACAGGTGAGGGCAGCACGTGGCAGAGATGCCTGCCCCACTTCATCCCCAGGAGCCACTGGCGACTTGCACGAGGGGTGCAGGGCCAGGGCAGGCAGGGAGCCTGCCATAGCCCCACTATGTGCTGCTTCCACCCCAGAGCTGCTCAAGGTAAGCAGTGCTGCGCCGGAGCCTGCACCCCGAGCCCCTCCTGTACCTTACAGTCCAACCTCCTGCCCTCAACCCCTAACCCCTTGCCTTGAGCCTCCTGTTGCACCCCTCCTGCACCCCAACTTCCTGCCGTAAGCCCCCCCACACTCTGCAACCCCTCCTGCACCCCAACTCCCTGCCCTGAGCCCCTTGCAGCACCCCACACCCCTCCTGCACCCCAACCCCTTGCCCTGAGCCCCCAACCCCCTGCCCTGATCCCCCTGAAGCACCCCACACCCCTCCTGCACCCCAAAACCCTGCCTTGAGCCCCTTCCTGCACACTGCGCCCCCCTCCCACACCCCACACTCCCTCCCACTCCCCAACGCCCTGTCCCAGCCCTACGTTCATGGCCCTGCATACAATTTCCTCACCCAGATGTGGCCGTCGGGCCAAAAAAGTTTGCCTACCCCTGTCCAAATCCTTGTAGCTTTTCCCTGTTAAGGGATATACCTCTGTAGTTGTCCTTATTTAGGTGCTGCTAGGGGACCCTGGACCCACCCTCCTCACCAGGTTCCAATCCAGGGCCCAATGGTAGGCAGCAAAGTCCTGTGCTGTGTGTAACACTTCCTACCATCCCTTCTCTTTGCACAGGGTATGGTAAAGAACTAAACCCAAAGATAAAGTCTCCGACCTTCCAAGAGTCACCAGCCCCTTCTCTGCAGGCTTAGTTGGGTTGTACAGACAGGCCTTGGGCAGGAAGAGCTTCCCAGGAGCTCAGAGCACAGATCAGGTCACCTCCATTATCTACCTGTTACTGAATTACTCTGCCCCTCTTTTTAAGCTCCTCCTCCAGCCTGTGCCGGCTTTACAGTGTGGTAAGACAGGGCTGCCTGGGCCCAAAACAGCTCCTTAATCCTTTCCTCTCCAGTGTGGGGTTTGTATACTCCATCACATAACTAGAGATTTCAGAGATTTGTTACAAGTCCTGATTTTGCAAATGACACCATGGAGATGGTCCTGTGCACCCATTCAAAGTCAGTGATTGGATTAGGCCCTAATTTTACAAGTGTGAAGATACTAGCTTCTGATGTCTTGTGGCTGGATTTTTGTAAACATACAATAGATTTCTTTGTTTGAAGATGTTAGCAGCATGAATAACGCCTACCAGTTTATAATAAAATTAAAGGAAATGAAGATTAGAGGTTTGTTTCTTATCTTGCAGAGTTTCTTCACAAATACAACTTATTTTGACATTTTTTCATGTCACAAAAATGTAATCAGTGTTGGACACAATCCCCTCCACCCTGCAGTTTACTATCAGGATGGCAGCAAAAATCACCATGCACCTTTTCTTGGAGTATTACGAGTTTTCAAGATAAGCCAGATGGGTTTTATCGCATAGTTGAATTTCAACGTATTGCTTAAGGATTCCTGATTGGCTAAGGCTGCCACAAAGGAAGGTTTGGAGAAACCATTTTGACTCCCCCACTCACTCACTCACTCCTGCCCATCACCCCAATCGGGTATCGGCTGCCAACCACAGATCTCCAGAGTCCTCTATCCTGGGCCATTCGCTCTAGCTGGTTCCAGGTATAGCCCATTTTTTTGCTATCAGCCTGAAGGTCGTGTCACCAGGTATTTCTTGGACGGCCTCTTTTCCGCTTGCCTTGGGGTTCCACCGCAGTGCCTGTCTGGTGCCTTCTCTTAATATCTGTATGGAAAGAAGGGAAGATGGCTACACCTAGAAGACGTTAAATGGGATAGCATTTCTCCTCCCCACTCCCAAGGAGACAAAGTAGGGAGGAGGAAAGTTGTGATAGAATGTCATGGGGCCTCTGAGGTATGAACACGCCCATATCTCTGTTTGAAGCAAACTCTGAACCACTTGTGTTACTCAGGTCACTGGTTTTACATGCAGCTTTGAAGCTGGTTTACTGCATGTGCTCTATATAGTTTTGCTGTGGTATGGTTGATGTTTGGTTTTCTGAATTATTTTATCCTTGAAATCTCTAATGTCCCTCATTTTAGTCTCAGAGTTACCTGCATTCTGTACACATTTGGTGTCCCTTCACATTTTTGTTGAAACATTGCATCACAGATAAACAACCCTGAAACTGAGGTTATAGAACGAGTTAGTTACAGAAAAGGAATGACTCTCACATCTTAAATGTCTCCCATGAATAGTATGAGTGTGTCCCTTAGTCTGGGCCTTTTTCACACTCTGCATCCCACACAAGGGCTTTGGCAGCTTGAGAGGAAGGCTTATAATGTCTGTTTTCCTCTGGCAGTCACAACAGACCTGTGAGAAAAACAAAAGCTGCCAAACATGAGCTTCATAAACAAAGTGGCATAAATGGGTTCCACTGGGGAGAAATTCAGAATGAGAATGATATATGCGGCTTCTGTTTCTTAGACTACATGAAGCTGAACATAGGTAAAAGAAAGTACTGTACTACTTACTGTCTATGCTCCTGGTATTTTTCAGTGGCCAGATTGCACTGAAAAGGGGTGATATACATTTACTTGTGTCGTTTTCACTAGTTACTCAAATATGCCATCCTTTGTGGGCTATGCTGTCAATATGCAGAATGCAAAGGTAATCAGAGAAAATGTTGCACATGAAACATTCTGAACACATTTTCTGTGGAAGTAATAAGCGTTAATTTATGGAGGCCCGTGTTCCAACCCTCTGGGCACCTTAATGGGAAATATCTTGAACATCACTATAATAAACAATGACAGACAATACTTTAGAGAAAGTACTGCAGTCAGCTACAAATACTGAGAACAAACCAAGGCCACAATCCTATGAATACTTATTCAGGTTTTTAATTGACTCCTAGAATGAGTGAAGTTAAGCATGTGTGCATATGATTGGGGCCTAAATAAATAAAATCTCACCCCGCAAAAAAGAATCTATAAAAGACACAGAAAGAGTTGATCTTTGTCTTGAAAGATGCCATAGATGAATTCCAATTTATAATAGGAAGAAGAATATTCCAGAAACTCAGGTCTGTTAATAGGATTTATTGTGTGAGCAGTGAGAGAATTTATTTAGTTTGGTTCTCAGTTATTTTTAGTTGATGTTCATATATATATATATATGTAAAGCCAAATTCTCCTCATTGGAACAGATAAGGTAGCAGTATTTTTAGAAAAAATGGGTTAGTTACAGAAATTGGTCTATTATGGTTACTAGCTAGTATAATACAGGAGTCCAATCTGGCTGAATGGTAAAATGGACTCACTTGAACGACATGCATTTTAATATAATTAAATACAATAGCATACATCTAGGAACTAAAAATATAATATTTATAACATGACAGACCATATTTTAGAAAGCACTAAAGATGAAATACTGTATTTGGAAAGACCGTGGGGGTCGTGGTGGATAACCAACTGAACATGAGTTTCCTGTGCGCTGAAGTGACTAAGACAGCATGTGCTACAGGGAATATTGAGTTGAAGCACAGAGGTGGTATTGATACTGAATATGGCATTAGTGAGGGTCATTACCAGAATACTGTGTTCAAGAGTGTTAGAGCCTTCCCAAAAGTGGGGATCTGAGGGCCAGCCATGCCCCTCTTCTTCCTCTGAGGCCCCGACCCTGGCATGCAGGTGAGGGGGCCCAAAAGCAGCCCGGCCCATGTCCCCATCCTAGGCAAGTTGAGGGATCCAGGCTCCCCAAGTGGGGGGCGGGGCCTTGAAGCCACAGCCCAGCCATTGTAAGAACCACACGAGTAGCTGTGTGGAGCTGCGGCAGACCCACCACTTGCCTGCAGTGTAGGGGGCCGCAGCTCCCACAGCTGCCCACCCAGCTCTTACCATGGCTGGGTTGTGGCTCCGAGACCACCTCATTCTGGGCTGGGGACAGAGCTGCATAGGCAGCTGTGTGGAGCCGGCACACAGTCACAGACCCTCCACCTGTCCTGAGCTGGGCAGGAGCCTGGGGTGCAGGGACACAGGCTAGGGGCTGCTCTCAGACCCCCTGCACTGTGGGCAGGTGGAGGGTCTGCGCAGCTCCTACAATTGCCCGGGCTCCCTGGCCAGGCTCCACCAGCTGCTGGCGTGGCCGGGGGTGGGGCCTCGTGGGGAAGAGGAGGGTAAGGGGGCAAGTCCACCATGGCAACAAGTGGACAGGCCAGACCCATCCACTTTTAGAAAGTGAGAGGGCCATGGCTCTCTGGCACCCCCTGTTTGTGTCCAGTTCTGGTATTCACACTTTAAAAAGGACATTGACAAATGGGTAAGGCTTCAGCAAGTCACTAAAAGAATGAATGGCCTGAGGACTGGAAAACCTGCCTTGCAACGAGAGATTAAAGCAGCACAATCTAATTTATCCCAGAGAAGTTTAAGAGATAACTTGATCATAAGCAGCATTACCAGTTCTTGTGATTTTATCACAAGAACGTGATATTTAAGGTTTTTCTTAAGGCCTCATCTCCTGAATTTATGTGATTAGATGACAATCTCAGCTTTAATTTAAAAAAATGTAATTTCTAGTTTTCATAGGTTCAGAAAAATGCTTCAAAATAGAAACCTAAGTGCACCCAAAAGGCTCAGAAACCAGAAGAATAAAATAAGCCCCAAATTCATTATTAAAAAAGCTAATGATTTTTAGCCCAGTCTCATGATTTCTTGAGGTCTGACATGTTTTTTGAATGCTTGGAGATAGCAACACTGCATAAGTACCTACATGGAGAAAAGTAGAAGGCTTTTGAATCTAGCAGGCAAAGGCATAACATGTAAATTCAGACTAGAAATAAGTCACAAGGGTTTAGTAGTGAAAATAATTAATCATTGGAACAACTTACTCAGGGATCTTGTGGATTTTCTGTCACTTGAAATCAAAATAGGAAAAGCTATGGCTTGGTGCAGGAATTGCTTTAGTCAAATTCTATGGCTTCTGTATGCAGATCAGTCTAAATGATCATAACAGTTCATGTTGGCTTTAAAATCTATTAACCTTTGAACGTTGTTAAGAAGCATTGTTAAAGATAACCACTGTCACATGACAATGGCCAGCATCAGTATCTGCTGACTTTAATGGTTTTAGTCATAGCTGCTCCTTTCTACACACTGCTCTTTTGTGTTGCTGCTACACTGTGATTTGTTCTCTCCCGTAGCACTGACAACCTGAGTAGGTCTGTCATAAGTGGACTAATTCACTGTACTAAGATATAGCTGCCTGGTGTTTTAAAATATAGTGCACAATACCTGTTTCAGGGGGAGACGAGGTAAAATGCCTTGCAGGTCAGATCTCCCAGACCATTTCTTCTTTCTTCTAAACCAGTGGTTTTCAACCTGTGGTCTGCAGACGCCTGGAGGTCTGCAGAATATGTCTAAGGGGTCCCTGAAAGGTTTTTGTTACCACAGAAGAGAGTGGTTTTCAACCTGTGGTCTGTGGACCATCATGTCTAAGATTTCATCTATATGAAAAATTCTGGGGTCCGCAAATGAAAAAAGCTTGAAAGCGACTCTTCTAAACCAGGTCTACCAGACTTCAGCTTCTTAGCAGTTTTCCTTAAAACCTGTTTTCAGAAACACATATCTTTCTAAAACATGAACACTTTGGGCTGAAATATTCCAGGCTTGGTCTCTATCTAATGTTTATTTTTGTTTTTAAATGTGGTGCCAACTCCCTTTATCAATTTGTGAGTGTAATGGGCACCAAATCTCTGGGAGATGAAAACGTGCCCATGCCTCAGTTTTCCCTCTTGCTGATAGGGTAGTTTAGCCCTATGGCTAAACCAAAAATTCCACCCCTTGCTGAGTTACAAAAGTCCAAAACAAACAACAGTTTCCTTTTCTCATCCAGCTTCGCCCCCTCTCCGGGTCACTAACTCACTGTTGAAGGCATGTATCAATCTTCATCCAGTCTTTCAATTTAGGTCACAGATTATCTCTTCGTGAATTTCCCCACTCTGAAACACCCCCTTGGCAGAGCTTTAAAGCTATAGAGGAGCTTTAGTGCTGAGGCCTTAAGTGAAGAATCCATCTGATCCAGCCCCAAACTAGCTGTGCTTCATTCCCTCCCCACCCCCTCAAGACGCTTTCTGCGCTATTCTCTTCTTTATGGTACTCCAGGAAACCCTCTTATCACCCTCCCAGTTCCCTATGGAGAGACCCAGAACGTCTGACCTCTCCCAGACTTCCCACTCCATACAGACAGCCACAGGGCATGGCTTTTCCATGCTGCTTCAACAGAGAAAACACTCCCCAAGTCCTATTCACTCCCTGGTCTCTCTCTATTCTGGGCAAAGGGGTGCTCTTTATAGCTCCTGGCACTCCTTCCCAGCATCTCTTAGCCTTTACCTCCCTGCCTGAGTACCAGGATAGTTTGCAGGATTGAGACATATGTAAGGATATAATCACTTAGGAGGGAAGTAGAATTAAAAACAACAAAGCAACTGAAAAATCTTGTAAGGATGCTTAATGGCAACTTCAGAACATGAGAATATTGAATTGTTAACATAATTAAGCACAAGCAGCTTCATTATTTTAAAATGAAAAATAGAACAAACTAGGAAATTAAATGCAAAAGGTTATATTATTGCAATGTTACGACTACATGGTTAAAATTACAAATATTTATGAAAAGTAAATATTAGAGCTGGCCAAAAAACAGGATGAATTTTCCAAACAATTTGTGATAAATTTGCCAAAAATTTCAGTCAACTCCTTCTATCTGTCTATGATTTCAGCAGTGACAATACAGATCTTCATGCATACCGGAGCGGGCAAACTACGGCCCAGATCCGGCCTGCCAGCCATTTAAATCTGACCCTCAAGCCCCTGCTGGGGAGTGGGGTTTGGGGCGTGCCCCACTCCAGCCAGGGAACAGGGTCTGGGGCCACTCCACGCAGCTCCCGGAAACAGCAACATGGCCCTCTTCTGGCTCCTACACAGCCTCACGCACCACCCCCGGCCAATGGGAGATGCAGGGGTTTTGACTGCAGACGGGGCTGCACCTCTGCATAGGAGCCAGAGAAAGGACATGCCACTGCTTCCAGGAGCCGCTTGAGGTAAGCGCTGCCCACAGTCTGCACCCAAGAACCTCCCCCCATGCTCCAACCCCCTGCCCCAGCCCTGATCCCGCTCTTGCCCTCCAAGCCACTCGATCCCAGCCCAGAGCACCCTCCTGCACCTCAAACTCCTCATCCTCAGCCCCACCTCAGAGCCCGCACCCCCAACTGGAGCCTTCAAACCCCCCTCACACCGTGCCCCCTGTCCCAACCCAAAGCCCCCTCCCGCACTCTGAACTCCTCATTTCTGGCCCCAAGCTGGATCCCAATCCCCCAATCAGAGCCCTCACCCCTCCCACACCCCACCCCAATTTTCTGAGTATTCATGGCCCGCCATGCAATTTCTATTCCCAAATGGGGCCCTTGGGCCAAAAAGTTTGCACACCCCTAATGCATACTATTTTTCTATTCTTATTTTCTGGTTAAATGCATAGCTAAATATATTTATGTTAAATGTCAAACACAAGCCATAAATACTCACGATGCAGCTGAGTTTACATTCTATATATAACAGATCTATCACAGATTCTTTCTTTGGCTTTTTGCAATTTATTTAACATCTCTGACTTGATTTCCTAGTCTGTAACATGAGGATAAATACTTCTTATTTGCCTATGCTAAGTAGTGGAGTTAATTGGTTAATATGCGTAAAGTCCTTTGGAGAAGGAAAGCACTGAATAAGTGGCCAGTATTTTATCACCATATAAAAGGTAATTTTATTTTTTAACTTTTCAAATGAGGTGATTTTTTTTTTTTACCGTTTAAAACATGTTCACTGATTTCTAGGTCAAGTATTTTCTGTCAGTTTGGGCATTGCCTCACTGTGTGTGTGTGTAAAAACCAAATTGTCTTCAAACTAACACACCATCCCAAACTCTCATTTTAATGCATAGTTCCGCCTCCACCCTAATATGTGCGCTTAGACTGAGAAATTCTGCACTACGTTTCAGTGCATAACCATTTTTCTTTTGTGCCAGAACTATGTAGGGAGGGAGGGAATAAGGAGTGTTTGAATGACAGTGCTGACAGGCTCCTAACTACTGTACAGTATCACAGACATAATGCTCTAATAAATTATTCTTGTTGACAGTTCAGAAATCAAAGCTTATTAACATGAGAGGGAGGATGAGCATTTTAATGCATCTGGAGTCTATCCAGTGCAATTAACACCACATATATCATTTAGTTCACCTAAAGGCATATATCACAGTAACAACTGTCATATTTTAAAGACTGCCTTGAACATCATAAAGCCATGGCATTGAAAATGAAGTATGGCTTAGAAAAAATATAGGAACATCACATTTTTTCATATGACCAACTAGAAAATTAAGTGCTATAAATGCTTTAAAATTCCTTCTACATGGATACAACTTGTAAATATGCTAAAGTATCCAACTTTCCTGTGTAACATACATTACTTTAACCACTGTGGGCCCAATCCTGTCAACATAACTATGTCAGTGGTCAATGGAACTACTGATATGAGTAAAGTTATGTGCCTGAGTGTTTGCAGGATTGGGCTCCATTTTTGATTAAAATATTACTTGACTGTTTAATGAACAGAACAATCACCCCAAGTAAAACTGATATCAGTGCCAGTGCTGAAACTGAATATGCCACCCAGGTGCAGGTTATATAAAACAGTAACTACTGCTGACTCTATTTTTGTGTGCAGGTGAGTCGGACTCCAGGAGGAAGAGGAGGAGCTAGAGATTAAATTGCTGCTACTATTTAAACTGTGTATCCCATTCCCAAAGTTATGCTCCTATTCTATTTCATTGGTTTAATCAGTTGATAAACCAGTGAGAGCAGGTATACGTAAAACACTTCCACCAGTTTTTACCCATGGATAATGCACAGAGCCTAAATATAATGTGCAGAGATTTCCAACTGTAATTCATTTATTAGCAGCCTGTTCCCTCCCACTTACATGACTACTGCTGGTACAAGGGACTTCTGCGGCAGCTCTCTAAAGCATCCTCCCAGCAGTAACACAAGCAGCAGGAGCTAGTCTTCAGAACCTCAGCTTCATGACATCACCACTGACTTATTCTTGGACTTCAAATCCAAGAGACGATTGAAAAATGGAATTTCCATCCCACTGGAAATTCCAATATTTGACTCCATTTGGGACATAAAATATCCAAAACTTTTCAGGGAACTTCCCTGAAAATTTTTGATTTGGAGAAGTTGAAACATTTCATTTCAGGTTCGGTCGACAGTAATCTCTTCATCTGTCTGAACTGTTGTGGGGACTCATGGGAGTTATAGGTCTGAATCCCTCATACCCCCATTCTCTTCTATGGATCCCACTACTCGGCTTGACTACATTCCCTATCATGCACAGTGGTCTCTGTCTGTGGCTGAGGGGTCCCATTTAGAAGAAAGCACATTTTATGATGGGAAAATGTTTAATTTGAATTTTTTTGACCAGCCTAACCTGTCACTAACCCAAGCTTCATCCTCCAACTCTTCCCACCTTCTCCTTCCTACTTCAGTCTCTCATCCTTCTTAGCTACTCTTCACCATCACCTCTATTCCATCCTATTATCCATCCTCACCCTTCACCGCTGCAAAAAAGAACCTTAGGCCTCAGATGATGTGTACCAACAACAACCTAATCACTTGCAGTGTTGCAGTGCTAGCCCCAACCCTTTGTTTGTCCTATTTGCTTACACTATAAGCTCTTTGGGGCAGGAAGCTCTGTTATGGTGTGTGAGTGTTTGTACAGTGCTTAGAACAGTGGACCCATTAGACACCAGCAGAAAATAAATGAATAACAATAAAGTTTTATGCCGACTGCTCATTTGACAGCAGAGGTGAAAGTAAAATACAGCTGTTATACGTACGGGACCCACTCTGCCCCCCACCCCAGAAGGGCGGGGCCTCAGGCGGAAGGGGTGGGGCCAGGGTGAAAGTGAGTTACATTGCTTACTGGTACAGTCCAGAGCCAAGCCACCCACCTCTCCTACATACTTTATACCTCCCATGGCACGACTTTGATATACAAAATAAAGCTACTACTACCAGTACTGTCTGTAATAAAACTTTAATATTGGAATAAGCCTGAAAAAGTGAAAACTCTGTCACATTTTTCTCCTTGTCCTCCAGCCAGGTTGTCAATGGGGCTTGGCTCCATGCTTCCCCTCCCCCTAACCTGGCTTTCAGCAGGGGCTGCAGGGGCTCCCCTCTAGCTTGCAGCAGGGAGCAGGGGGACTGGCTGAGGGAGAAGCCTGCCCAGGATGCCTGCTGCCTGCATAGGAACAGTTAAAACTCACCTGTTCACTCCTTGGTTCAACTCCTGGGATTAGGGGCCATTTCTGGCATCCTTGTTAATTTCACTCACAGTTATTTGGGTGGGGGTGAGACCAAGGCAGGGGCAGAACACAATAGGCATTTGGCTGCACAGCTTAAATCTGAAGCTAATAAAAAGCCAGTGGAAGGGGAAAAGTCACTGTCACATTGGTTTCTCTCCTACCTCCTCCTCCAGCCCCAAACAACTGTGAGTGAAATTAACAAGGATGCCAGAAATAGCTCCTAATCCCATGGGCTGAACCAGGGAATGAACAGGTGAGTTTAAACTGTTCCTATGCAGGCAGCAGGCATCCTGGGCAGGCTTCTCCCTCAGTCAGTCCCCCTGCGCCCTGCTGCAAGCTAGAGGGGAGCCCCTACAGCCCCTGCTGAGCGCGAGGGGTCAGGGAACGTGGAGCCTAGCCACTTTGGCAGCCTGGCTGGAGGAGGAGGGAGGAGGAGAGAAACCAGTGTGACAGTGAGTTTTCTCTTTCCAAGCTTTTATTAGCTTTGAGTTTAAACTGTTTTTTATGCTGCCTAAAGAGGTGAAGGTAAGACAGTACTGAATGCTCCACTTATTTGCCAGTACGCTGCTGCACCTTTTTTTTACCAGTACTCTGTACCTGTACCGGCTTACTTTCATCTCTATTTGACAGAAATACGTCACCAAGGTATTATTAGCTCTTGTCAAATTAAAAAGAAATATCAGGGTATCAGGGTGCTATTGAAGTCTCACACACTGCTCCCATTTCTTCCTTCTCTTGGGCCAAAATCTATTTACGAATATAGAACTGTATTTCAGGGCAGCAGTAGTCTGACCTTGGGATGTATTATGGGTGGAGATCGCTCCACTTCTGTCATATTCCTACATATTGCCCAAAGCACTCATTACACATCTAAACTTCTGCAGATATCACCATCTGTTTAAGAAATGTCTCATCCACAAAGTTATAGCAGTATCTAAAGCAGAGAAAAATTCTTATCATAGTTTGCTAATCAAGTTCTCTCTGTGGGCATACATTCTCAATCATACTCTAAGTGTCTCTGAGAAAAGACACACCACTGCATCTCTGTTCCCATTTTCATTAATTATCCAAGCCCTAAAAGCAGCATTAGCAAGGAGGACTAGAGCAATTCTAATATACAGAATAATAGGCTACTTCTTGTTTGACTTTATTGCCAAAATAGCTTAACAGCACTTAGCCAAACAAGTTGTATGCTCCAGTAACACATCAGGACCCCAATCCTGTAGCTGAGAGCATGTGGAGTCCTAGTGACTTCAGTGGAGCTCTGCATTGACATAGCAGTTTGCCTGTATACTATCAATTGCAGGATGGGAGTCTGAAGATGTACACTTGGGATTCATGCTGTCTTAGGCTAGGATACATTCAGATTTTCCAGGAATGTTTCAATATATGCTGACAACCTAGCAAGTAACTTTAAGCCTTTGCCTCATTCTTTGGAATGTTTTCTGCTAATCACAAAGTTCTCTGAAGTTCTGTTTCAGGGAGTACTCACTTAGGCTTTATCTGCAAATGAACTTCAGTGGCATTATGCATCTACAGACAGTTAGCACAGGCACAAGTTTTTCAGGATGGACCCTTCACAAAGGCAGAATTTGTCCCTCTTGGTTTTACTGACACTATCAGAAATCAAGTTTTTGTGGGAAAATTACCATAGATCACTCCTCTTAAAAGGACACAATTAAAGAAAAACCCCAGCAGTATAAACATCTGAGCAATTCTTTTTTTCTCCAAATCAAATGCTCCATTAGTTCATTATATTTCCAGCGATGGAGAAATAAGAGACCTCGCAGAAACAAAATAGTATGTGTGACGGATAAAAGGAAACCAATAGAGAGGAAAGAGATGTCACTTTACTTTTCATAGAAAGCACTCACGTACCTTGGTGATGAGTGACCTTATTGAAACTTGCAGAGATACAGAGAGAGATGTAATACTTTCAAGTATATTAAAAATAGCAAGGAAAGAGAATGTTTAAAGATCTTGGAAAGGGATCATTTACTTTGATAGGGACCATTTAAGAATATAATAGTGCAATAACAGAGCTGGGTGAATTGCAGGGGGGCTCATCTGTATAACTGAAGGCAGGAATGAATCTTAAGGCCCCAACTCCCTCGCATGGAGCCTTACTGAGATTGGTGGGGGGTCTGCATGGGCACAAGGATCTACCCACACAGACCAGCTTAGAGATCTGATCCTCTGATTCTGCAATGGCATCTGTGTAGGCAGGCTGCCAAGGGAGCACAAAGCCAAGGGAGCACAGTGCAGGTAGAGAAAGCAGCCTGCACGGTGCTGCTTGCAGGATCAGGACCCGTCACATGGAACCCTGAGGCTCTGTTTTGCTCTACAAGTCATTTACACATGAGAATGAGCCCCAGACCTTGCTGCGTCAGCTGCTTGGGACTCTGTGGTTACCTGGCAAAAAGTTTTCACTAACCAATTAAGTAAAATAAAATAAGTATTAACAATCAAAGCTGTTTAGATTCTGTGGCAAAAACCCCATAACAATTTATTGGATGCTTACATCTTTTAAAAACTCATTACTTACTGTACAGATGTGTTCTGACTGCAATGGTTTGGACTGTAGCCAAGCAAGAATACACAGAGTTAAGGTACTGTAGTAGGGAAAAATAGGAGAGGCAAAAAAAAAAGCAAAGTAAGATAATGCTAGTGAAAGAGGAATATAAAGGGCTTTATAGATGGATCAGGAAAAAGTATTCTCCATTGTAAGAGAAGAGTGACTGACGTAGAATGACTTTTTTAAAAGATATGCTTTAGCTCAAAAGGAACTGTTTCGGGAAGTTCTATGGCCTGTTATACAGACAATCAGACTAATGATCATAAAAGTCCCTTCTGGCCTTAGAATCTAGGATCCATCTACACTGCAGCTGGGAGAGTGCCTTGCCCCTGTTGGAGCTAATGCACTAAAAATAGCAGCGTGGCCCCATGAGCAGCGTGGCAACGTGAGCAGCAGTATGGGCAAGCAGCCTGAGTACAAGCCCATCTGACCCCTTCAGTCCAAGCTCTGGTGGCTAGCCCATGCCCCTGCATGTGCTGCAATATCAACACTGCTATTTAGCGTGCTAGCTTCTAGCTGCAAAGGCATGCTCTCAGCTGCAGTGTAGATATACTCTATAAATCCAAAATGACTGAGATGCTGAATTTCTTTTTCAAATCTGCCTGTTACAAGAAAAATAAGACAAGGTATTTGGAAAATAGTACCTGAAAGTGACTTCACATAGGTGGAATCCTGGACCCACGCACAGCCCCAGTGAAGTCTGTGGTAGTCAGTTAAGGACTGGGATCTTAGGAAATGAGGATGACTCTGTGACAATGGTTATTGAGACAGACCAGGTTAAGAGAGCACTTGGTAACTTCAAGTGAGTTTGGAGGATATATATTCTTGCAAGTTAACAAATGTTCCAAAATACTGACAATTTTTTTTAAATGCTGTGAAATACAGGTTGAAGTAAAGCAAATATAATATTAATCTTCGAAAAATGAAAGAATAGCTGGTCACACTTGGTATGTCTAGTTTATATCTCCATTAGAAAATCAGGAAAAGAGAAAAAGAGGGAGATTTTCAAAGACACAAAGGCTAGTTGGGCGCCCAACTCTCAGTGAAACTCAAAGGGAACTGGCTGCCTACCTGCAATTTGTGCCTTTGAGAATCTCCCCCAGTATTGCTAAACATCTAGGCCAAACATCTCAAAACTAGGACACTAAAACTGGGCTCCAAAATAAATGGCCTGAGTTCCAAAGGGCTTATCAATCAGACTAACATTAAGTCTCTTGATTTTACTGTGCATAAGGCAAACTTGGATCAAATTAATAAAGAGCCTTGGAATGGAAAGAGTAAGATGGATATTAATGAGGAAGAGGGTAAATGGATTTTCTTCAGACCCTGTATGATGATGCATGACACCTGTTCCTTAGGCCTTCAGCATATTGTGTTCCCATCTGAGCAATGATAAAACAATTATTGTAACTCACATGTGCCAAGCAAGTTTTGGAACCAAGAACTGTTAGCACTGTAGTGGGTTTGCTTTGAAGGGAGATACTTTGCTAAACTTCTAAATTAATTTATCCAGTGACTGGCATAGCTAATAAACAAATAAATTCTGGCTAGAGAACAATACTAAACTATGCCTTTTAGCACATGCAATTTAACCCACCTGCTTTTATTCTATGGCATTTCATTCTTTCCCCCATTTTTGCTCATCATTTCTCCAGCCTTAAAAATAATGAAATTGCCCTACTTTGCTGAAGATTTCCTGAATGGCCTTGGACTCTGTGTCTCTGGGCCCCATCTGCAGATGGAGACAATAGTAGTTCTCTTACCTCACAAGGGTGTTATGAGCATAAATACATTAAAGACTGCAAGGTGCTCAGACAGTATGTTGATGGGGGCCATAAGTACCATAGATAGCACTAAGTGCTCAGAAAAATAATCAGTAGTTACCAAGCAGACTGATTGCTGACAAGACTTGTCTGAAAGACCACTATTTGCCCCATACTCTACTGCCATAGGTAGGACCTGTGCAATTACCTGAGCTCAAGACCCACGTGTAGGAGACAGAGGGCAGCTGGCTGGGTATTCTCTATAAAGGCCCCTCAGCTTTGGAGTTTGCTCTCCCCTGATTCTAAACATTTATATTTTATCAGCCTATGAGGTATGGTTCAAGGCCAGTTGTTGTTCCCTATCATGAAGGGTTGGAAGGGCTCTGGTAGGAGATTGCTGGAATCTTAAACATCCCTTATTTTTAGACAACAAAAACAGTATCCAGAATTCATTCAATGCTATTCAAGTAAGCATTTTCAGAGAAAAGTTTAATTTTGTTTGCCTCATTTCTTCATCCCTGGAATGGAAATAAAAATACTTCCCTTCTCCCATGTCAACATGTTGACTCAGTCAGAGTATGACATCCAATACATACTCCAGGTTCCTCTGGCTCTCACCACTCCATATTATTCCAAATGTAATATGGTCTCTCTTTTTCCTCTTTTTTATCATCACATTTTGTCTTTTATTTGTATCTGAAGGGAAAAAAAGAATCACTTAAAACACAATGAACAGTTGAGCAAAACTCAGACTAACTAAAATATCCTATTGACTCTCATATTAATAAGCTCACACTGATACAGCACTTTTTGCAAGTAAAGACCCATATTCATAGCAAGTTTGGCATCAGAGAGATTTGGAGAAGTTCCAACTGCTTCCAATATAAATAAATAAATATGTGTGTGTGTGTCTCGTGTGTGTCTATAACACACTGGGAGGAGAGTGACTAATGTGAAATCTCAAGTGAGACATCATAGTTCTTTCTGACAGCCCAAAATAGATTTATTTATGTGGGTGTGTATTGACATATAAAAATACACACACACACAGAGGTGTAAATTCAATCAACAGACATCCTTTCTGTGCTGTAAGCATCCTTTAAAATTAACAATTTCATAGATGGAGGAAGGCTAGTCTTGTGGTTAAGTCACTCACCTGTGGCTAAGAAAACCTGGTTTCAGTTCCTGGCTCTACCACAGACTTTGTGCCTCATTGTTCTGCTGTGAAACGGGACTAGAAATACATCCTTTCCCTCACTCTCTATCTTTTGTTTGTGGATTGCAAGCTGTCAGTCTCCCACTATGTGTTTGTCTAATGTTGAGCCCAACAGATTCCTGATCTAAGTTGAGGAATCTAGGTAATACAAATTATCAAAAATAATTATCCACGGTAAAAAAGATGTCTCATTCCAAAGGTAACTAAGTAACCAGTTCCCCAAGGCTTCAATCTTGCTATGCGCTACTGAGACAACTGGCCTTGGGGAAGCTCACTAACAGACATCTGGACAGAAAGCTTTAATATTAAGGAGTTCCAGGTAGCGTTCTGGTGAGTCAGTCAACAAATGCCATTATATCTCAGCCTGTCTAAAAAGGGTCCTACTCCCCTTAACACCAGCTTTAGGGATTGCTACAAACTATTTCATGTAAGCAAGGCTGTGCTGTCCTGTTCCCATCCCTTTTTAGTTTATGGCATAAGAACAGACTATGAGGCAGGTAGCTATGCTGTTGCCAATACCTCCAGCATTTGCTAAGATTCATTATCCCAGCTCAAATGAGATATTCTGGGATCCAGTACAAAATGTTAAAGAACTTGTTCTGAAAGGCGTGCAGTGACAGGGTGCTGAGGTGCCCTTTCCATTCTGCCATAACTTTTCCCTATTTCTCTTCAGGGAGAATAATATTTTAAGTTTGTTTTGTCTTCAAGGATTAGACTTAGGGGGCAATGCCTGGTGGTCAGCCTTTTACAGGTTTGTAGCTTTGTAGCTTGGATTGTTAAGCTTTTAAAATAGGAAGCAAGGCCTGGCCTCCCATGCTTCTCTCAATTGAGGAAACATGAGGCAACAAAGATGTTTATAAAATGGACTGTGAGCAGATGGGAAATTATATTTGATGTGAATGAAGTGGTTTAATGATTTAAGTGGTTAAAGAAACTATTCCTGTTAACAGTCACTGGGGATTTTATAAAATTAGATTTCACAACTCAAGTGCTTTAAGATGTTGCAAAGTACCCAAAGTTCTGCTGCTAATAAATTTTCCTCTCAGAGGTATAGTCAAGTGTTTAAGGTAAGGAAAAGTGCAGCTGCTAAATTTATCCATATATTAAGTCATACATGAAGATAGTTAAACTCTAAGCACTGAGAGAAACGATAGGCCAGAACTGCAAAGTTCAGGCAGATCCTTCCCTCATGTATGTTAGCATGGATCCATGGAGGTCAGTGTCTATAACAATTTACACCAGCTGAGGACCTGCCAGAATTAGGTCAGTATCTGAGCTTCCTGAAATTTTAGCTGTGATTAGTTAACATGAGGTGACATGCTGGCCCTATTGAAGACAATGGGAGTTTTTCTATTGACTTCAGTGGAGTCAGGACTTCTGCTCTGGGTCCTTGAAGACAATGGAATTGGAGGTAAGGCTACAACATAACCCTCAGCCCTTAGATGATATCAAAGGCAAATCACTGCAGAGGCCTGAGTAGAAGGGATGGTTACTAACCTTCTCAGTAACTGTTTTCTTCAAGGTGTGTTGAACTTATCCATTCCACTCTTGGTGTCTGTGTGCCCAGTGCATGGCTATCAGAAAATTTCCCCGTCAACAGTACCTGCTGGGTGGTTCAAAAATCCCTCTGCAGCCATATGCCATTGCATGCAGGTATAAAGGAAAGAGCTGCCTCTTGCTCCCATCAGCTCCTTCTTGCTAGAACACTGATGGGCAGGCGGGTGGGTTGTGGAATGTATATGTGCAACACATCTCGAAGAACAATAGTTACTGAACAGGTGAGTAACCATTCCTTCTTCTTTGAACAATCACACATGTGGATTTCACTCTTGGTGACACACAAGCCATGACAACAGGAGGTATTGGATTTGGAAAAGGTACAGAAAAGGGAAACAAAAATAATTAGGGGTATGGAACAGCTTCCATATAAGCAGATATTAATAAGACTGGGAATTTCCAGCTTGGAAAAGAGATGACTAAAGGGGGATATGATAAAGGTCTATAAAATCATGACTGATGTGAAAAAAGTAAATAAGGAAGTGTTATTTACTCCTTCTCATAACATAAGAACTAGGGGTCATCAAATGAAATTAACAGGCAGCAGGTTTAAAACAAAAGGAAGTATTTCTTCACACAATGCACAGTCAGTTTCTGTAACTCCTTGCCAGAGAATGTTGTGAAGGCCAAGACTATAACAGGGTTCAAAGAAGAACTAGATAAGTTCATGAAGGATAGGCCCATCAATGGCTATTAGCCAGGATGGCAGGAATGGTGTCCCGAGACTCTGTTTTCCTGAAGCTGGGAATGGGCAACAGGGGATGCATCACTTGATGATTACCTGTTCTGCTCATTCCCTCTGGGGCACCTGGCATTGGCCACTGTTGGAAGACAGGATACTGGGCTAGACCTTTGGTATGGCTCAGTACAGCCATTCTTATTCTTATGAGGTGGAATCGGAGTCTATTTCAATAAAGATTGGAAAAGAACATGTCCAGCACCAGCATTGTCTCTGGAATCTTGAGCCACAGCATAGTGGGACTGAGAACCAGGTTGCCACTCTACAAATGTCTGAAAATGGAACCTGTGCCAAAAAAAGATACCAAGGCCTATTGTGACCTCGTCAAATGAGCTGTGACTCTACTAGGCAGAGTAACATTAGCCAGGTGATTCAAGAAGAAATTTTCTGTATGGAGACTGATTGTCCTTTTATTCTGACTACCACTGCTACAAATAGGTGGGAGAACTTATGGAAGTGCCTGGTTCTGTCCAGATGGAACGCTAGTGCTTGTCTGACATCCAAAGCTCCTTTATTTCTGCTCAAATGCAACTTTGGATAGAAGGCAGGCAAATAAACTGGCGGGTTGATGTGAAAAGATGGAACCTTTGGAACAAACTTTTGAGAAGGACATAGGTAAACATTGCCCTTAATGACGATCGTATAAGGAGGCCCAGGCGTTAAGGCACGTAAGCTCTCCACTCTTCTGGCTGAGGTAATGGCCACCAAAAGTACCACCTTCATTGATAGACGCAGCACAGAGCAGGTAGCAATGGCTCAAATGGGGGCCTATAAACTTTGACAATACTACATTTAGATCCCCTGGAGGGATGAGGTCTTTCACTTGAGGATGTAATTTGACTAAGCCTTTCAAAAAAAAATCCTTATGCTCATGTCATTAAAGAAAGTAGAGTGATTTGTCCACTTTAGGGTAGAATGCTGAAATAGCTGCCAGATGTACTTTGATTGAACTAACAGGCAAACCTTGAAGTTTCAGGTACGTTAAATATGTTGAACTGAAGAAAGGGATGGCGATACCCCATCCTGGCAAGAACAGATAGAAAAACTCCATTTAGAGAGGTAAATAGTTCTTGTAGAAGATTTCCTACTATTTTGCAGGATCTCTTGAACTTCTTTCAAGCAAGACTGCTCTCTAGTATGTAGCCAAGGAGAATCCCCACAGTTAAGTGAAGGGATGGTAGACTCGGGTGGAGTAGGTGACCCAGTGGGAGATTAGACCTGAGTCTACTGGAAGTGAGATTGGAGGGTTCGCCAACAGCATCAGGAGAGTGGAGAACCAGTGCTGATGGGCCCACCCCAGAGCTATAAGCATGACACTGCTATGAGCCAGTCTTATCTTTAGTATAATACCCTGTGAATGAGCAGACTTGGTGGACAAGCACAGAGGAGCCCATCTAAAATGCATCTGTCATGAAACTCGGGTTGTGACCGAATAGGGGACAGAACTGTTAACACTTTCTATTGGTCCTTGTCGCAAATAGGTCTATTTGGGGAAACCCTCATCTCTGAAAGATGTCTCTGGCTACATCTGGATGAAAAGACTACTCATGGTAACTAAGAAATGCTCTGCTCAGGTTCTCTGCTATGTTGTTTTGGACCCCTGGAAGGTAAGAGGCTTCTAGATCTATTGAGTTAGCAATGCAGAGCTCCCATAGCAGGATCGCCTCTTGACAGAATGGAGAAGAGTGGGATCCCCTTGCTTGTTGAGGTAGAATATTGTTGCTGTGTTATCTGTGAGGACTAAGAGGCTGCTTCCTCTGGTCAGTGCTAGAAATACTTCGTACTCCAGTCTGGCAGCTTTCAGTTCTTTGACATTGATGTGTAAAGCTAAGTCTTCTGAGGACCGGAGACCCTGAGTCTGTAGAGAACCCAGGTGGGCTCCTTATCCTAGAGCAGACTCACCTGTCACTAGCATGAATGTTTATTGTGGGCAAGCAAATGGAATGCTTGCACATACATTCCCTGGATTTGCCTACCAATCCAGGCACGTGAGGACATGGGAAGGACCTGCAACATTAAGTCTAGCTGATGATGACTCATTGAGCAGACTGAGGCCAGCCAGCCATGTAGAATTCTGAGGCATTGTCTGCCATATTGAACCACAGGAGGCTATTTTTCCCAGAAGCCTCAAACAGTTTGGTGCTGTTGTGACTGGGTAAGCCTTCACAGCTAGAACAACTGATTGAATTGCCAGGATCCTGGAGTCTGGAAGAAAAACCCTCGGTTGAGATGTGTCCACTACAGCCCCTATAAATTCTGTCCTCTAGACTGGGGAGAGGAGAGACTTTTCTGCATTGATTAACAGTCCCAGGACATTGAATGTTGACTAGATCAAGGCAACACTGCTCTGCACTTGCAATTTGGATTGGCCCTTGACAAGCTAGTTGTCCAGATAGGGGTAAACTGGAACTCTCATACACTGGAAAACTATAGCTACTGCAGACTTTGGGAGCTGCTGAATAGTAGTACAGTAAATTGGAAACTATCTTGATTTACCAGAAATCAGAGGTACTTCCTGTGAGCCTGATTGCTTCCCACATGACAGTAGGCATCTTCTAAGTTGAGGGTGGCATACCAGTCCCCAGAAACCAGAAAGGGAATAATAAAAGCTAGGGTGACCATGTGGAACTTTATCTTTTTCAAAAACTTGTTGAGTTGATGCAGGTTTAAGATTGGTCTGAGTTCCCCCTTTGCCTTTGGAATTAGGAAACAGCTGGAATAAAATCCTTTCCATCTGAGACCATATGGAACCTGCTGTCATAAACAGATAGCTAAGGGTTAATGTTTCTTTTACCTGTAAAGGGTTAACAAAGGGAACCAAACACGACAATGAGGACCAATCAGAAACCGGATTTTTCAAAGCTAAGGAGGGAATTTGTGGGTTTTCTTTGTCTTGGTCTTTGTCTGTTCTGGGCTCTCTCAGTTATGAGAGGGTCTATTCCAGTCCTTCATCTTCTGTTTCCCAGTTGTAATACAAGGTAGCAAAAAGTATAGTCTTAAATGTTTTGCTGTATTTGCATCTGTGTATCTGGCTGGTGGAGTCTTTATGTGTATTTGGCTATTAACTCTGAATTGGATATCTTTTGAATAAGGCTGTTTATTCATATTTTTCTTTTAAGCAATAGCCCTGTATTGTCACTTAATACAGAGATTAAATTTTTTGTCTTTTCTTTCTTTTATATAAAGCTTTTCTTTTTTTTTTTTAAACTGTTGACTTTTCTTTTTCTAGTTATGGCAAGGGATAGGAATCTCTGTGCCAGGATTACTGTCTCTCTCAGGAAAGACTGAGGAGGGGAAAAGAAGGAGGAAGTAAATTGTCCTCTCGGTTTGTGTTTCAAAGGATTGAAGCAGGAAATCTCCTAGTATTACCCGGGTGGGAAAATCTGGAGGAAGTAAAGAGCAGGAAGGAAATGGTTTATTTCTCCTTGTTTAAGAATCCAAGGGATTTGGGTTCTTGGGGTCCCCAGGGAAGGTTTTGGGGGGACCAGAGTGTACCAGGCACTGGAATTCCTGGTTGGTGGCAGGCTATCAGATCTAAGCTGGTAATTAAGCTTATAGGAGTTTATGCTAGCTTCTCAGGTTATGAACGCTAAGGTTCAAATCTAAGTAGGGAAAGCTATGACACCTGCTCTACGGCTCCCAACCAAAAGCGAGATTCCACTTCTTGGATAAGTAGCTCCTTATGAGAATGGTCTCTGTAGAGGAATGGGGAGGAAGGATGGGAGAGAGTGGTAGAACCAAACTGGAGAGTATATCCCACCTCCACAGTGGTCAAGACTGTGGTCTGAAGCCATTCTGGACTAAGCAATGTGGAAGTGGGACAGATGGCTTGCAAAAATGAGGGAGTTTGGATCTGGAGATATGAAAACTGGCATGGTGACCTTGACAGGTCCAAGAAAAAGACTGCTTTGTACTTCCTGGGTGTCTTGAAGTGCCCAGAGCTGGATCCAGAAGCAGCAGGAGCAGGAGACCTGCACCTTTAACTCATGGACTTCCTTTTTCATGTCTTGTCGAGGAGGTCAAGCGGAATATTAGTGAGTCTGCTGGGGCCAGTAGTGCTTTCTAACTGCGGCAGGGGTGTACAAACATAAGGACTTTAAGGTGGCTCTCGAATCCTTAAGCTCAGGAAGCTTGCTGTCCATCTAGTCCGAGAATCGAGAAGGACCTCTAACAGCAAGTCTTGGATAGTATTCTGGACTTCATAGGTAAGACCAGGAGATAGCAACCAGGATGATCTCTGCATGGCAATCGTGGAAACCATGGTTCTAACTGCTGAGTCTGCTGCATCCAGCCCAGTCTGCAACGATGTTCTTCTGACTAGTCTGCCCTTATTGACCAGGGAACAGAACTCCTGCCTAGTGTTTGCTAGAAAGAGTTCTCTGTACTTTACCATGGAGCCCCACAAACTGAAATTGTAATGCCCCAGCGGAGCCTGTTGGGTAGTGATACGCAGCTGCAAACCTACTGTCAAATATGTCTTTTTGCCAAATAAGTCCAGCCACTTCATGTCCTTTGATTTGGGGCAGCAGGCTGGTGCCATTGTCACTTTCTTTCATTAGCTGTCGTGACTAATAAGCCCAGAAATGGGTGAATATAAAGGTACTTAAAACCTTAGAAGGGTACATAGTCTTTTCTTTCTGCCATTTTTGAGGTGGAAGGTAATGAAGATGGAGTCTGCCATAGCAATTTTATACCTAGTATTGCCCCATTAATTGGCAGAGCTACCGTTAAGGGACCCGAGCTGATAAAATGTCAACCGGCAATGTGAGGACTCCCTGACTTCCTTGACCTGTCTGTAGCCACTCTCTTTAACAGTTACTGATAAGCTTTAAAATCATCAGGAGGAGGTGAAGTTGCCTCCAGAGAAAAACAGCTTTGTCTGGCGAGGACAAAGAGGAAGCCAAGACTGGAGGAGCTTGAATCTTTTTTCCAGGCTGTTCCTTTGCTTCTGAGACCTCCTGGTGCTTGGTACCAGGCCTGTACTGGACACTAGAGACAGAGCAGCCTGATGTGCAGACTTCCCCTTTCTAGACAAGGGCACTGAGTTGGCACAGTGAAGAGAAAATCTGAAAGCTGGGGGAAACCCCTCTGGGTTTCAAAATGGTCACTGATATGGGGCCATACCTCAATGTCCCAGCCACATATTCCCATGGAAGCTCCCATTGTGGGGTCACAATGGTAGGCTGGGGGAGAGGATCTATGAGGAGACTGGTGGGTCCTACTTCAGGCTTGTGAGACCTAAGATCCTACACTGATGATAAAGACTGTCCTCCTTTTGAGCGCTCAGGGGCTGATCCAGTCAGTTCTGGGAACCAGTGCTGAGAACCAGGAGATGGGCAGAGCACAGCCATCAATGCAGGCTTCCCCTTTCACCAGACCAAAGGGCCATCCTTGAAGCAGGCAGCTGTGATACAATAGGTTGAACTGTTGGTACCAGATGGGGCAATGGTGCCAAGAGATCTGACTCTTGTACTGATGACACCAAAACCAAGAGGCAAAGCAGATTTCTTGCTGCTTGCAAACTCCTCTGGAATAATCAGTGCAACAGGTATCTGTTGCAGTACTGATTAAGTTGATGGTGCTGCTTCTGGCTTGATGATGTTCTTTGCAGTGCCAAAGCCAACTGTGCCAATTTAGGTACATCATCTTTCGTATAGTGATAGTGGAACAATGAAAGCAATGGTATGACTACAATTGGTTCTTAAGGTCTCTTATCTAAAGCAGAGCAGAGCTGAGAAAAACAGAGAGGGTAGCCAGGTAAATAGCTGTGACACTTCCAGGATGAGCATAGATTGGGCAATCATCCGTAATGTGGCTCTGATTCAGAGGTGTGCTTAGATTTCAGGTGCACTCTACTCAACTCCTTCTCATCTTTAACAAACTTGGAGGGTGGAGATCTGCACCTGGTTGTGGCCTGTTTTGAAGTCTTATTTTTTTGCTGGCACAGGTGAGATAGATGGATGCCAGGATTCTGATAATGCTGGAAGTGTGCTTCTCACTGAAACTGCAATACTTGGCATCACGTTGGACCAGGATGGCTCCAATGGTAGCCTGAGGGCTGTCTCTAGCAGCAGGAATTTCAGCCTAGCTTCCCTATCCTTCTTCATTCTACACTTGAATTGACTGCAAATCTGGCACCAGTATATTATGTGTGCTTCACCCAGGCACTTCATGCAGCTATTGTGCCAGTCACTCACTGGCATAGGCCTCAAGCAAGAAGAACATGGCTTGAAGCCCAGTGATTGGTGCAGATGTCAGTGCCATCAGCAGAAATCCCAAAATGGGTAAAAACATCAAATCTGAAAAAAACCATTTTTTTTAAACACAACTAAAACTTACTGTTACTAACTATATTATTCACAATGTTGCACACCAAGCTGAGAGAGAGAACCATTCTGGAATTGAGCAGGGGCTCCAATGACTTTCACGGGAGGTAAGAAGAAACTGAGGGATGCTAGAGGTGACTCTGCTGTTTATATCTTCACACAGTGATTCATGGCAGCTGAGGGAGCTTGAGTTGCCCAATAGACACTGCTAAAAAAATGTCCACTGGCTGTGGATTGGATGCACAGACACCCAGGGTACAATGCACATGTGCAATCATTTGGAAAAGAACATTTACTTTTCTTGCTATTTTTCCTTAAATAGGAACTAGATAATTCTCCTGGGGCTTTCAGAGCTTCCCAAAAAATGACTTTTTAATGAAAAGAATGTTACATTAATATAATGGTGGAAAAAAGAGGAAGATAAAATATCTACTATAAGATATGAAAATATTGTAAAATTTAGAGAATTAACATATTTTAATTGAAGAAAGTAATTTTTGTGGCTGTCTACTGTTGGCAGCCTATAGTTGCCATATTCCTATATTAAGAATACTTGATTATAGTGAATAACAGATCATAAAAACCTGTTATAAATGCCTCTAGGCAGGATCAACTTCTGCATATTCCTTTTGAGGAACTATTGTAAATAAGTAAGATGATGAAAAGGACATAAAACGTGGTTTATTTAACTTCCTTCCTCTTCAGCCAAATCGCTACAATGGTTTCTTGTTTGTCAGCTAATCCAGTGCATAGATAGATAGTGATTTAGTAAGTATTACATATATGTTTAGCCAAGGAATGACTCTACCTGGAAGTGTAACACAAAGGTACAAATCATTAAAAAACAATAGAACTGCAATTCTTCAGGGAAATGGTTCCCATTATTAGCTCCTGGAATGTTCTAGCTTTTAACTGGAGAAAAATATCTCATTAACTGGCAGAGAGCAACTAATTGTACATCATTCCTGATTGCTCCTGTGCTACTACATTATCTTTTCGAAAGGGCAGACTGCTATTGTTCTAAATGCTGTGATTTGCAACCACAAAAAACTTCACAAGGTGAATCATTATTATAGTTCATGGTGAATATTTGTTAATATTTAATGTATTAAATGTCAGTAGCCATCACTTACTGCCAAAGCCAGGTTTAAATAATTCCTTTCAGAAGATTCTTCTTTATATTTAATAGTCTGCAACTTTAACATTCACAATTCAGAAATTTCTTTTTTAACTAACACATTTTCATTTTAAAATGTATTAATTAATTGTAAATGATCATTGAGTATACACAGAAAAGAATGATTAATGGACACATCCTGTAATGAATAGGACAAAAGTTAAAAACAGAGATAAAAGCTGTAAATCAGTGGCCTCCAACCTTTTCGTCTGGCACGTGCCAGACGAAGGACTGTGGCGGCGGTGGAGCACCTGCCAAAATGCTGCCGAATTTCGGCGGCGATGCCCCTTGATGACATCGCTTGTCGGCGGCAAGTGACATCATCAAGCAGCGTCGCTGCCGAATTTCTGCAGCGTTTCGGCGGCGACGCCTCTTAACGATGTCACTTGCTGCCAACAAGCGACGTCATCAAGAGGCATCGCCACTGAAACGCCGCAGAAATTCGGCGGCATTTTGGCAGATGCTCCACCGCCAGCCATGTAAATTCACACGAAGATGGGTTTGTGTGTACCTAAACTGGGCACACTTGTACTAGCTAAATTCTGCTCACAGCTAACCCGTGAAAAGCTGGAGTAACTCCATTAACAGTGTAACTATTATCTGACTGCTCTGTCTAACTCTTTCAAAAGGAAGCACATGCAGGAGCAAAATATAGTCCAAATAGTCTAATCAAGAACTACAGGAGTACTTTACTCAGATGCCAATTTTCTCTGTCTGTGCACTGCAGTAGGATTTATATCTTATCTACTGAAAACTAAGATGCAAGTCTGCAAACAGATGGAGGATTCCATTAGCAAAGATAATTTGGGGTGGGCATAGAACAAGGATTCCATTTAATGGAAAAAATAATCGAGGTTTTTAAATTTGGTTTTGTTCTATATTGAACAAAAATGAGACCTTTCAAAATATTTGAGGGGAGGGGAAGGAGGTGTAAGAGAGAGTATATGCTTAGGCTAGCTAATAGCCTAGTGGCTGAGTCACTTCTCTAGCAAGTAGGATAACCAAGTTCAAGGCCTGCTCTGAGTTGGGAAGAGCAGGGATTTGAATCTGGGTTTTTCCATAGCCCAGGTGAGTGACCTAACCAGAAGGCAATTCTCTCTCTCTTCCATCCTGGAGCTAAGAAGGTTTCAACATGTCAACATTTTCTGACAAAAAATATTAGGTTGCAAAATTCCTAACCAGCTTTACTCAGAACACAGAGCTGTTGGAAGCCCCTCAGAAGAACCTTTGTGCCATTGTGGAGCTCAGTTTAAATTAATTGGGCTCTGTGCATGTTTAAAAATCTCCTTTTCCCATTAATCTAGTTATCCCTATCCCATAACTCTTTTTGTTTGAATAAACCATGTTTACAAGGAGCTCCAAAGAAATATTAAAACAAACCAGAGATATGGATACTATTGATGGGTGCTGTCAAAGCTGATTCCCCACTTGGGCATTTTGAGTGCAGAAGGTGGGACCCGCAAGGACTCTGAAAATTAATACTGGCCACTCCAGGCTGGTATTAAACTCCCAAGGTTACAGCTTTTCTCTGGCCTTGGATTGGTAGATAATGCCATCACCCAAAAGCAGAACCCCTTTGAGAACCCAGAAAGGTGCACTTGGGAATTCCTTCCTGTGGGGTACCCTCAAGCCCTTTTACCCCCCCATGTCTCCAGGAAAGAGCTGAGGAAGAAAAGAAAAGAAATCAACTGTTGCCACCGGCTAATTAAACATGCACAAACCTCTTAAGACACAAAAATCCAATTCTGTTCTTAAAAAAGGTAAATTTTTATTAATTAAAAAACCCAAGAAAATACATCTGGGAATTTAGGCTTTTGCTAGATCAAAAAAAACCCAACCTTACAAGGATTAAGCAGCAAGAATAGTTTTCTTGAGGTCCAGCTTAAAGGTTACAAGCAAAACAAAAGTACTTGGGGTTAGCACAGAGGAGTCCACAAGCCTTACAGAAATAAAAAAGAGATAAACCTAATTGTGGCTTCCTAGACATTTCCTGATCTACCTACATGCCCAGGATTCAAATAAATAGTTTCCTGATATGATATTGAGGATTTTTCATACCTTGCCCCAAGCTTCTTGTAGCATAGCTCTGCCCCATTCCCTCTGTCCGGGAGAACAACCACAGACAGACAAAAGGGGAGCCAATTTTAAAAAGTTCTAGCCTTCCCATTGGCTCTTTTGATCAGGTGCCCACTCACTTCCTTTTATCTATGCATAGCAATGAGACTTTTAAATCCTTTACAGATAGAGCAATAAGAGAACAGCTACTAAGAGGGATTTTATAGCTACTGGGTGGCTGGGTGTCCATAAAAGAAAGCTATCCCCCCTCACTTCATTTATATGCAATTAATACACAATTAATCTGCTTATATTTATTTCAGTGAATATGTACTGATAAGATTAATGAAGTTTAAGTTGCTTGAGGTAATTACAAATATTTAGCTCTAAATCTCATTTTAATAATTGCATCTCACAAATGAACCCACCTGATCCAATCAAAAGGGTCTTCCTGCACCTGGTGATAAAATTATACTAGGATAAGCCCCATTCCAGTAGTAGATAGCAGCTAAACAATAGCTGATATCCATATCTACAATCTCACTTGGTCAATATTAATGTTTTTAAGAAGCACCTGTTGAAGTTTTTTGACTGTATTTCTTAGACCTGCATTCAATAGAGCAATGAGCGGTAGCTATTACACTCTACTTTGTGTCTTCCATCTTTCCGGCATACACTATATCATGGTTCCAGGCTGGTTGAGCCTCCTCTCAACCAGCCTGGTGTCTCTAAGCTACTCCCTCCTCAAGCCTGAGGCTTTGTGCCTTTACTCTTGCCAGAGAATTTTATAATTCTCCCACTCTTACACTAGGCCTTAGGCTTTAGTACTCTTTGTAACAACCATGCTTCCCCTGCAGCTCTGGTTGAGTTTGGGAACCTGAGATTTCTTCCTTTGGGCGTCTGACCAGTGGCATACCGTAACCGGACAGCCTCCTTGAAAGAGCTGTTTGTTATAGCAGTAGAAACAAAGCATTAGAGAAAATAGGATTTAAAACAATAGTTTATGTGCGTGTGTCTCGTATGTAAAGGGGATGGTAACCTAGGCAGGCCTAACTTCTTTAGACACTCTTAGCAAGTCCCTGTGTGCCATTCTGTTTTCCCTGAACAATTACTGCCTCTCTCTCAAAAGATGGTCCCTTATAATCCTGCTATCGTTCTTCTGTGTTCCCAGGCTTTGATCTTTCCTGATCCAAATAATTTGTGCAGGTTTGCTTGAGTTGGAAGTGAAATCAAAGCTAATAGTTCTGGCAC
The DNA here is from genome assembly GCF_003597395.2 of Chelonoidis abingdonii. NCBI lineage: Eukaryota > Metazoa > Chordata > Testudines > Testudinidae > Chelonoidis > Chelonoidis abingdonii. The sequence goes on along the minus strand of NC_133769.1, from coordinate 57,174,263 downwards.
TGTCCCTTAACAACTGCTGAGAGGTGGCTCTTCTGAGAAATTCTTTTCCCTCCTGCCTGTTTCTCCAGACAGACACCTGTTGAATGAAACCACTAGAGTCATACAGAACACACCTAAATAGCCAGATAAACACACAATATTCTAAATCATTACAGAGCAGCTTCAAATCCATCACGTTAGCATTATATATAATGGCTGATAATTTGTTACTGGCTAATGATTCTATATACACTTTGTTTGATATTAGAGCCAGTTGAATTTGTAAGGCTTTATACACTGCTATAAGGAAACCACTAGAGCCAGCTGCTTCCCCATTCTGCAATCTCTTGAATGTCCTCCAGTACTTTTCTGACAGTGCTAAGATTACGGTAGTGCCAAAATTATGCTAGGCATATTCCATGAACCTGGCTCAAAGAGCACACAATTTATAAAGCCAAAGATATAAGGAATGGTGGGGAAAGTAACACAATGTTCAAGCAAAGTGATGAGGCACAGCTCTTCTTATGTTATTTGTACATTTTTAAAGTTACATACATTACATTTCCCATTCCCCAATCTCCATCCACAATTTGACCCGTTTGTACTACTCCCCCTAAATTTCCAGCTGCAATTCCACTGTCTGTACACCACTCCTGTGCTTGTACATTGAGAAATTCACTCATAAGTTAAATAAAGAAATAGGTAAGTAGCTGACTGCTTTCTTGTTAGCACTGCAGGAGGAGTGGGTATAGAGGAGGGATTTAAATGCAGAAAGAATGGTTGCTTTGTGAAACAGCTCAGGAAGAGTGTTCCTTAATCTGGAAGAAAGAGCAAAATTCTCCTGAAATAAACATAACAGGGGAATTTTATTCAGATGATGATGTATTTCAGGTCTTAAGTGGGACTCTCTGGGCTGCAAAGTTGTATATAAAATTTCACAACTATGCTTTCTTTCTCATGAGATTTTTTGCATGGTTTGTCCAGTAGCATTTTTTTAATATCATGAATGGAATTTTGTTTCCTTTTAGTTTTGCATTGCTAAAGTTAATCCTCTGGGGGGTGTCATCACCTCTGATATAAAGCTTTATTACTGGAGTTTATGTGCAATTATTCACACATTTCTAGTTAGTTAATTTCTAAGATGTTCATTTCTTCTTTGATTTTTATATTATCTTTATAAATTATCAGCCTCCTTTTCTGTTTGTTTTTCCTCCAGTGACATCACTTCCTTTGTTAACTCGTTCAGTTATGGTGGTCTGAGTTTCTTCTGCCCTGTGATGGTGCAAATTAATTATCCCGAGAAGTAGATCTCCCACAGGGTTTTCTATTTCACTTGTGCTGCTTCTCTCCCTCGCTTTCACTAGTGTTTAATCTAAGATTTTCTAAACTGCAGGGTTCCTGTGGCAATAATCTGTTTATTGTCCATATGGTACAATAATTAGGTTTATTTGGTACAATTCATTGCACACAGATGGATCACTGGAGAAAACAATTGTGTCCAGAGCACTGTCTATTTCAGCAGTTCTCAAACTTTTGTACTGGTGACCCCTTTCACACAGCAAATCTCTGAGTGTGACCACGCCCTTATAAATTAAAAACACTTTTTTTTTATTTAACACTATTATAAACGCTGGAGGCAAAGCGGGGTTTGGGGTGGAGGCTGACAGCTCACGACCCTTCCCCCCCATTTAATAACCTCATGACCCCCTGAGGGATCCTGACCATCAGTTTGAGAACCCCTGGTCTATTCACTAGTATGTCAGTTGATGAGTAGGCAGTGTGATACAAGTGTAAGAGAAATATTCTCTCTCTCTCTCAGATGAATTTTCCTGACAGTGTCTACCAGTCCACTATCTTCAATCAAGTCCTCCAGATTTCTAGAGGGGGAAATTGTTTAGCTGTTTTTATCAGGAACTCATTTAACTTCATTAAAGTCCCTTTCTGAAATGATCAGATCTTCAGAATATTGCCCCAAATTTGGAAACAAAGTATTATTTAAGGGTGGGATTTTCAAAACTTTAGCTTAATTCTATAATTGAAGTCAATTGTAAAACTCTTCAGTTGGGGACAGAGTTGGCCAACACGAAGTCTTCTGAAAATCCCACGGTTAAGAAATGTCCCTGTTCCACAGATAGGTACATATCTATTGCAGCACCCGTTGTTATGTGTTGTTTTTGCTGTCCTACCATGTACAATTAAATACGGTCATCCTGGTCATCAGTTCTGTTACTAACTTTAAATAGAAATCATGCAGTAGTCCCCACTCCAACACAGCATTTAAGCTTAAAGTTAAATAACTTTAAGCCCATGTTATTTCAGATCCTTCTAGAACATCCATGATTCTGATGCTGAATCACTTTAATCTATTTTTCAGTGTTAGATGCAAGATAGAAAACATCTTTTGCAGTTTTCTTTTCCTAAGCAGAAATGTGCTCTAGACCCTCCAAATCCCTGATGCAGAACTCATTGCATCAAACATTTTTAGAGGAAATCTATGTGGGTGCTTCAGACAAGTAAAAGTGTTTCTGTTTTCACTGTTTTATTCAATCAGAACTTTCTCTGAGGCTTAATTGCTTGCAGAATCTCTTGAGCTGCTTTACACTGAAGCTCTTCCTTAGCCTGTGTCCTCAACTGCTTTGCAATTGAGATTGACCAGAAACAAAGTTCTTTGCTGGAATGTTTACCACCTCCTTTGTCTGAGTTCACCAGTTTCATTTTTCTTTTAGGAAAAAAGTTACATGTTTTGGACGCAGGAAATACCTTCTTTTAGTTTATTTTAGCCCGAGGCCTGAAAACAGGAGTAGAATGCTGGCTAGAAGTGGTGAGGTTATCCCATTCTTAGCAGTAGAATTCATGAGCATTGATATTCTGAAACCAGTCAAATAACGAAATAATACATGTTGGCCAAGTTCACATCTTCTGGGATACCATGTTTTTTTATTTAATAAATTCATAGATTCTGAGGCCAGAAGGGACAGCAATGATCATCTTGTCTGACCTCCTGTATAACACAGGCAATGGAACTTCCCCAAACTAATTCTTAGAGCAGATCATAAAACCGTCAGTCATAGAGAATCTATCCAAAGTTTTGGTAAATTGTTTAATGGTTATTTACCCTCACTGTTAAAAATGTACATCTTATTTCCAGTCTGAATTTATCTAGCTTCAACTTCCAGCCACTGGATTGTGTTATATCTTTCTCTGCTAGATTGAAGAACCATTATTAAATATTTATTCCCCATGAAGATGTTTAAAGACTGTAATCAAGTCACTCTTAACCTTTTCTTTGTTAGCTAAATAGGTTGAGCTCTTTGATTCTATCACTATAAGGCATGTTTTCTAATCCTTTAATCGTTGTAGTGGCTCCTCTCTGAACCCTCTCCAATTTACCAGCATCTTCTTGAACTGTGGATACCAAACTGGATGCAGCATTCCAGCAGCAATGCCAAATACAGAGGCAGAATAACCTCTTTACTTCTACTTTGATGAAGGAATGAAGAATTTAATTCAGTCAATTTACTGATTAAAAATATCAAGTCAAAGATAATGATACAGCATAAAATGCTATTTGAAGTAGGAGATACACATTTTGGCATCATTACACCTGAAAGAGATTATTACACTTACATGTATGTAAGTATTGAAAGAGAAACAATCTCTCTACAATTTTAAATTTTGCTTTATTAACCGTGTGTTTGGCTGAGGCAGCCTAATGAATGGAACAATTAAAGATGCTCACTCCATGACTGGTTATAAAAAGTGTTCTTTCCTCACTTCTGTTGTGAATTATCACCACCATCTGCAGTACAGCAGAAACCACTGTGCCCCAACTTGAATGATGGAAACTTTGGTCGAGCACGGCAAGGTGCAGCCAATTTATATGTTGCTCTTGGCTCCAGTAGCCAGTGCCGCAAAGCTTAAAGCGGGTGTTCAAAAACCACCACAAAGCAGAATGTGGAGCTTACCTTTTCTTACTGCTTTTGTCAGATTCATTCAGATGCTTTCACTTGTGGGCCCAGTCACAGACATGATTCACACATTTACATGCTTATAGGAAATATTCATTTTATCACCCCTCCCCACCTCCCACTAGTTTGGATTGGCTCTAAACAATAACATTTGCTAAAAGGTCTTAAAGTTTCAAGTCAAAGTAGACATAGTCTCAGCTTCAGCACCCTGTATCTTTGCCAGCATTAACCATAGTATTATACATCTGCTTTGGGAGTGATGAAGTGAATGGCATATATCGAAGAGCTATACATTATGGGCTTTACAAGTCCTTCCTTTAGAAGGTAGGTCATTGTGGGAATGTTCAATTGCATGCTGAACTTATTGGGTAGAACAAAAAAGCTTCTTTTCAGAGCTCAGCCAATGGTTGGCTACTCAAGTTTCACTTTCATTAATGTGTTATATTCAATACATCAGCTAAAGTGCCAGCTCAACAGAAAACAATCTCTTCTTCCAATGAGAAGCAGAATATTTTCTCTAGGAAGTGACTTGTCATTTCAAATACCAGCGGTAGGATTATAACCTGTTTTGACAAAGATTAAAGGCTAGCTTCATGGAGTACTTGGCTGGATTCTGCCTCTTCTTTAAGCTATAGGACAATCCACGGAGGGCCTACCATAAGTTAAGAATTCTGGAACACTTTACTCCTCAGGTGACATAGTTCAATAAAGAACTGTATTTATCGCAGTGCTGTCATACAGGAGTTCTTACTAAAGAATGCAGATTTATAATGGAAAACTGTTGACTTCCTGCACTGACCCAGACAGCACAGAAAACTTGTTGTGTTGAATCCACACAATTTCATGAACATAATTTCTACAAAAGGACACAGGATAACTCTGAGTAGTTTAATTACTAAACAAAAGAGCTCTGCTGCACCAGCAAAATCTCTTTTCAACTAGCTTTGCATGTACACATCCTGCTTATCTCTTTTAAATTGTACCCTATTTTGTACATTTGTAACCTGCATAATAATATGGAAACAGGTTTAGCGTGCAGAAGGAAAACAATCTGATATCAATCTGTTATACTGTTAGTACGGGATTTTGTTCTTTCTATAAAATGTGCCACAGGAAGCAATTATTTGAGGAAACAACCCTGCGTGAAGTCAGTGTGTGCACTTTCATTAGAGGGTGGCAATGTGGCCTAACAGTTACACGAAGAAACAGAGTTAGGACACTGGGGTTTGCCACAATGTGTCATGTCTCAGTCTCCCATCTAATGTTGATTTAGCCACCAGCACAGAGATCATTTAAAGTCTCCCTATAAGTGCAAATACTATTTGTTAGAGAATTTCAGTAATAAGCATAGTCAAGGTGTTCGGTTGTCAAATAAAAATATTAAAAAAATTAGCAGCTGCAAACAACAAATGAAACCTGGAGGCAAAGTGGAGAGGAGCTCTGCACCAGTGTGAATAAACTAGGCATAGCTAGGTCAAAATGGTGGGACAAGGAGTGTCTGCTCAGCCTCTCCTTGATGGAGTCCTAGAAGTGAATAAGGAGTACATGCAAATGAGCTCACTGGGCTTCTGCGAATACAGTCTTCCGCCATCCCAGTCCTGTGGAGGCTACCACTGGCTTTCTAATAACTTTGCAGTAGCTGCATCTTGGGGCTGAGAGGCTTAGTCAGAGTCCCTCCCATCCAAACAATACATGTTAGATTTGGAGGGAGGTGGAGGACTGATTGCAGGAAGCTATGTTAACTCCAATCCTCAGACTACCTGTAGATAGGGGGTTGTTTTCAGCTCTAGTGGGTGCTTCATGGCTGAGCTATGAGCCAGCTGTGGTACTGGGGAATGTTTGACTCTCTATTCTCTTCTCTGCTGTTTCTCAGCCAGGGTAATGTAGAGCGACATCTGAGGAGGTTCTTAAGCCATGCTTGCTCCTCTTGAACAACATTAAATAGCAAACTAATGGGAACAGGAGGTGGAAGGAGAAAGCTTTTTGTAATGACACAGATAGGAGTTTTAATCTTCTAATGGGATTTTTAGTAACAAAAGTTAGAAAAAAATTAACTTATAAAAATAAGCCCTGGCACGATTCCTTTAGCTGTAGAATTCAATACACATATATTGTAAAAGGTCTATTTTACAAACTGTAACTGGACAAAATCAGTGTTGGGTTTGGTTTGGCCTTGGGTGCCATGTTACTGGAACCTCTAAATTGTGAAGGTTTGGAATCAATGGTTCCATTTTTGGCCCAGCTCTATAATTAACATATTTTAAAAAGTGTTAAAATGAATATTACCAGTGGGCCTTAAACACTAACTAAATTTTCTGAAAACCAGGCTGTAACATGTAGCTGATCAAGAGATGTGGTAGCAGCATTGCAGACCAAAGAGCGGAGAAGATAGGTGTCTGTTTTTCCCCAGTTCAGTGACGCTTGGGTACAATCACTCAATAGGAGTTGCTAAATAGGAGTGTCTCTTAGGTGGTGTCTCAGGGAAGGGACTGGCATCAACTCCAGGGTTTGTCAGTCACACCATATTATCCCAAAAAAGGGACCAGAATCATCGCCACTTGAAGTAGGGGTGAAGTTTTCAAGGGAATTTTCAAGACGTCCTTCAGGCCAGGCTTGATCAGACTAGATACAGGGAAATAAAAACAAAAATAAAAAAAACATACATTGAATAGAAAAAAATTGCAACCTTTCTAATTGAAATATGGAAGGTATTTTTAGATTTTCATGTTTTGTCTATGTAAGTCATGGCCCTTTTTGTGAGTCTCTTTTCCCTGTGTATTCTTGAAAAATGAAAAGAAATGATGTATGACACAGCTGGAGGAAGTACCAGCAGAGAACAAAAGAGGACTCAACCATCATTGGAGAAATAATCTGAGGGAGGTGACCAGGCAGTTTGTGTTAGTTATTCCTGCTGTCTGAATAAAATGGAAGCTTCTGTTGTGGTTTTGATAGCCTAGCACAGGTAGAGTACTTCCACTGAAAGGCCTATATGAAAGGTGAAATGTAGGTTATAGGATACACAACTGCTGAAAATTGCAGTATTTTTTTACTCCTCCCCTACACAGTTACAGAAAAATCTCCTTAATCAGAGTTTTTACAGTGAGTTGAAACAGAAATTCCAAAGCAGAATTAAAAAAAAAAATACTTGGAACTTTCAAAAGCTTCACTGAAACACCTGTGTAATATCTGGTGCTGTTATTTTAATGATACTTCCAATAAGAAATAAGCCATGACACAATCAAGCTGGAAACATCAGATCTTGAGTCACAGACTCTCAACACTGTAAGAGTATGAAGGTTTTCCTCGTCTATTGCCATAAGCCCAGAAGTCTGGAGAACCAAGAAAAATCAGGACAAAAATTATAGAACTTGCAAAACAAGAGCAATGGAAGCCTCCTGTTCCTGGTATCTCTGACTGCAGTTTTGATCTTGTCCTGATGTATACCATCAGGCTGACAATATGGCTACTCCTTTGCTCATTATTTCACCAAGAAATAATTACTGTAATCGTGATCTGTTCATATTTCACACTGGATCGACTGGAGATAATTTTCTATTTCACTGTACAAAGGTTAAGAAAACTCTTTTCTGACAGACTCCTACTTTCTTTGTTGGAAATGCAGAACTCCCAGCAGTTTCAAGAATGGAAAAAGGAACAAAAATTTGCAAAATGACCACCAGTTTCATTGACAGATGTGCTACTTCTCCAATTGCCACATTTAATGATATTCATTCAAACCCAATGAGATGCTGAATTTGCCTCTCAAGAGGCACTTAGCATCTCACCAGATAAAGCCCTTAAATCTGATACCGCCTCCTGAAATCAGTGGGATTGCACAAGGTGTACCTCAGTGCCAAACGTGGCTCCTTTTGATCAGCTTTAGGAAATGGATCTCTTGATAATAAATCTGTTGAAATGGGAAACATTACTAATCACAGCTGTTCTTCTTGGTTAACCCTTGACTTCGGTGATGCTCCAGAAATATTTCACAATAGAACCTTTCTGTTATTAAAGCTGAGAAAATGGTATTTTTCACACCATTTCCCCCTAAGCAAACCAATAAAAAGCACTGGGTTTTTAACTCTCCTGTTAAATTCAAAAGACAGCTTTTACATCTTGAGTAACATTAATACATTTATTTAATTATAATTTATTTTTCATTCTTAAAAAGGACAAAGCATGGTCCTGCTCTACTAAATTAAAAAAAATAAGATAAAGAATAACTAAAACAAATTCAAAATTCATCAGTATTAAGTAATATTAATATTAAGTTTCCTGAATTATAAAGAAACAACAAATATGTCTATCTAAACTTTAATTATGAACCTTGCATTTTAAAGCAGATGATACATTAGTTAGTTTTGTTGACAACAGTTTGAAACTGAAGGTCCCAGTTTACACAGTTGTGTAAAACAATAAAAATCTGGAATTACCAGATCAGCATGTGAGATGATGTAATATAGCTCATCTGTGTTACAGATTTAAAAAAAAAGTGGTTTTACCTTCCAAATAGTTTTCATCCAAAAATTACACAGTTTTGCTCCTTATCTCACACATTAGAAAATCAAAAGACAATCATGCATTTGGCAAAAGATTTAGTTGTGGTTGTACATTATATAAAAATGAGTCATATTGCATAAAAACCAAAACAAAATAAAACAATCTTTTGTACAGAAGGCTTATAGAGTATTAGTTTCTGTTACGCATGAAAGCAGCTCATTTTTCTTCCAAATAACTATACAGTTTATTAAATTCAGGAGAGCTCTTATAACTTTTGACATTCCTCTATAGGGAAATTATCACTTTCACCTATTTAAAAAAGTTTCATCTTGGAACAAAGAATTAAAATTAAACTAAAACAGTATTATTGATATTTCTTAATGAAGACGCTAAACTTCTACAGGTAAATATATAGTACAAAATCATACAAATTAAAGAAAGGGGTGTAAAGTATTAATAGGCCTATTCTTGCTTCATGTAAATAGTATTATTATGGACCTCTACAGTATCAGTTCTAAAAAGATAAACTCTATCTCTAAATAGCTAGCAAGGTTGTGCTAATAAAATATGATTCAAAGCTTATAATTCTTGAAGCATCAGACATTGCACTATTACTTGAGCCAGCTGATTCAATATCACCATGTTTCTTCAACATTCACACTCAGACTAAGTTCTCAGCACACCATGGAAAAAGAAAGAAAAATGCACTTCTTTAACAACTTGAAAAAAACCCACTGAAACAGTGTAGACACAGTCAGAGCAAAATCATTCCCTGTTTCCTATTAGATTTCCAGTTTTGCAAAAGCCATAGTTGACGAATCAGACCAGCTGGGATCTGCCTTTCATTTTACATCTTCATATCTTTCAGTATTACGTCAGACAGGGAAATAGTCTAAGAACTTTTAAACTCTTATTTACAGCACTACAAATAGTATAATAATATCAAGTTATTGAAAAGAAAGCATATTCTTCCAACTGTAGGGCTTCACTAAAGAAAAGTAAAAACTTGAATCCGCAGCATAAAAAAAGTAATCAGAATAATTTTTTGTTACTGTGCTACATTCTTTTTGCCATTTTACTATATGTGTTTTACCTTATTATTATAAATGTTTTAAAACACAACTTAAGCATTCTATTGTTTGTTGTTCCAGTGGCTGATCCTATACTGGACTCCATTTTCAAACTTTTAACATGCTGTTCCAATATCTTGAAGGAGGAGGGGCAATTATGCTGCTTGTATGAAAGCCAGAATTTCACACTCAAAATCAGCGATGATTGACTTATTTAAACAATAATTCCTGAACTGAGTAAAGGAAATGGTATCAAGCTGCATATGCTGCCACTGATGTTCTTTGCATGATAAAATTGAAATAATCTATTACTAATTAAGAAAATCACAATTTGTTTGAGGAGATTTTTTTTTTTTTTTAAATATTGCGTTATAGGAAGTAAAGGGCTGGAAAATCCTTATAATTCAATTTTGTTGGTAATATTCAAAATTAAACTCCCCAAATGCACCTAAAAATAAAAATTCCTTGTAATGAAACCTAGTTTCAAATGCTTCCAAAGTATACTCAATTGCTTCAAGAAAAAAAGCTCTAAAAATGAATTCAATGTTTTTGCTTTGACTGTATCCCTAAAAACCTGAAATCTCATAAATGATAGTAGGGCCATTCAAAAATATGCAGTACACAAAACATATAGCATACAGACAGACATAATTACTCTTATATTTACCACACACAATCAACATTTCAATCTCTATTATATTTCACAATTTGTTATTCAAGTTAAAGCACCTATGTATGGTGATTTTACTTTCACTGTACAGCCTATGTTATTGGATTTTAACACTGTAACTTGCCCATTGGACCAAATCATGCAACTGTCACAAATCAGCATAAGTGTTTTATAAGGCATATCGGAACAAGTTAAAAATCATTTCTTATCCTTTCAAAAGTTGATTCGCTTGATGGAGGAGTTCCTGGATGCCTCAGTCCTCAAAGTTCATAGTAAATCAGTAGAGTAATTTTTTAAAGTGTAATTTATTTGGCTTAAGATGGTGCCAGGAGTCAAAATGAATAGTAGTCCTCACAGGTTTGAAGGGTGTCCTTTAAACTGGGCTGAGGACAAGATAAATCCGGAGACATTCAGAATTCTAAGTAGGCAAGGACACCAATGGCAGTCAGCAATAAGCCAAGAAGACCAGGTGATACTCCAGCAGCACCTACAAATAAAAGACGTAATGAATGTTTGTTTTTACGTGAATGATCACCACAAATTTAGATGCAGGCAATGATTCAAGGTGAGAGATCTTGAAAACCAGCTGGTACTTCACAAAGCAGCTTCTACCTGTATGGACAATTTGAAATTGATAAAAGTCACCACAATATTACTAAGGACTCGCTCTTTCATTCTGTGTGAGCTGTTTATTCAGCATGTTTATATAATCAGTGAGGCCATTAAGATCACATTGGTGTATTTTGGTTGGATGGTCCAGCAAGCCAGGAGGCTATACCAGGAGGCAAAAGGTCAAAATAAATATTTAAACACGTGAAAACAAAATGAGCAGAGACTTTGAAATGTGATGAAGCAAAGAGATACCTCCAGAAATGTTAATGTTGTTATGATCAGTAATAACCTAAGAGCTGTCACAGACTCTGGGCCATTTGTTTACCTGCTGGATTATGAAGTCCAGATGGCTAATCTCTAACAGTACAGCATTTGTGTGTATATTTCTCTTAAAAAAATCACATGGTCTCTTTTAAATAAATATATCAGGACAAAAATATTCAGTGACAGTTTACAATCTTTGTGTGATTTTGCTTTGAAATAACAAGCATAAAAATGACACTATGTGCAATTACTTTTGTTGTCTCGGTCCAGCTTCCTGTAAGCAAACTTCTACTTCATTAAGCCACAAATGGATCTATCTGGCAACCTTGCTCTCAATCTGGGGAGGAATGAATGGTAAGGAAGAATAAGCTATCCTCTCATCTCTTGAGATGGTTCCTGTAGATCAGGATTGAGGTAGATTAGTTGGGCAGTGTGGAAGAAGGTTGCACTACTGTCGTGGGTGGTGTACTTCACCTACGGAGAGAAGACTTGAAGGTGGATCCAGTGCTGTCAGTCCCTGTCTATCTAGATTTTTATTCTGTGCTCATTTCCATTGTATTTTAGCACCTAATCTAGTATCTCTCTCTATGCTTTCATTACATTCTAAACAAACCTAAAAGGAGAGGTTACTCACTCCATGCAGTAACGAATTTTTTTAGATGTGTGTCTCTAAGGATGTTTCACTTCAGGTGGGCATGTGTTCCATGAGCCTTTGATTGGAGATTTTAGGTAGCAGTGCCCATTCGGCCCAACATACACTCTATTCTGCCTTGTGCTCAGCAGTGTTGCTATTTAGAGCTGCATGGGTGACCCCGCTCAGTTCCTTGCCTACTGGAATGCTCCACAGCAGAGCAGAGCACCTATACAGACATACATCTTGAAGAACTACACTTATTGCATAGCGTGAGTAACCTCTCCTTCGAGTTGTATCCCTATGAGTGTTCCTTTTCAGGTGACTACTGAACATTGCCCTCTAAGGATGGGGGAGGAGGTGCTTCATAGTCAATCCAAAATAGAAGACAATGCAGTAGAGCCAAACATAGCATCAGAGGTTGAGTCATGAATTATTGCATAATGTTTAGAAAAGATGAGTATGGAGGTCCCAGTTGTGGCTCTGTGTATTTCAGCAATGGGAACATTCTTAAGAAAATCTACTGAAGTAGAAAGATCTTATTGAATGGGTTAGTATTCTTGAATGAGGTTAGAGATCATGAGACTCATAACAAAAGATAATGCAATCAGATGTCCATCTAGAGAGAATTTGCTTGGAAATTGGAGATCTCTTAGATCCGGCCACAAAAGACGCAAACAATATGCCAGATTTTCTAAATGACTTAGTTCTGGCCAACTAAAAGTCTAATGACATTCTGACATTGAGTGTATGTAATACTGCATTCTCCTTATTCAGGTGTAGTTTAGGACAGAAAACTGGAAGATCAATAGACTGATTAATGTGGAAATCAGAGGACACCTTCTGTAATAATTTGGGATGTGGTTGCAATGTGACCTGTCCTTGAAAAATACTGTAAAGTGGGGATATGCCATCAGAGCCCTTATCTCCCCAATGTAGAGCAAAAGTAATGGCTACCAGGAAGGCTGTTTTCATAGATAAGTCAAGAAGGGAACAGGTCACCAGTGGCTCAAAGGGAGGTCTCACAAGGCATCTAAGCACCAACTTGTGGTCCCAAACATGGACATGTGACACATCGAAAAATATTCCCCAGTCCCTTAAGAACTCTCACTATCATCTGACCACCTGTCAAGCAGATCTGGGGATACTCACTCCTCCTTGATGGCTGATATAAAATATGCATGACATACTGTCTGTCATGATCTTCACATATTTTCCCCTGATCAATGCCATAAAATGAAGACTGTCATTGCTGACCAATCTGAGTTCCAGCAAGGTGATGTGCAGAAAGCTCTCATGAGATGACCACCTGCCTTGAGCAGTCTATCAAGATGTGCTTACCATCCCAACAGAGATGCCTCTGTTATCATCATCAGGAATGGCTGAGTGAAGGAGATTCCTGCACATATGTTGTGAGGGTCTTTCCAGTAGGAATAGTAGGAACTGAGAGTAGTTTGTACAAGCTGTGTTTGCCTGCCAAATAAACAGTTCTGCAGCACATCTGCAACCTTATACGGTTGATCACTGAAGGCCCAGTTGCCATCTGTCCCAACAACTGAAGACAGTTTTTAACCAATGTCTGAGGGCTGATTTGGACTATACAGGCTAAATTCAATAGGGTTGTAAACCTCCGTGTTGGGAGGAAGACTTTGGTGGCTACCACACTGAGACAGATTCCTATGAATACCAAGCTTTGGACTGTTGTGGGTGGACGGACTTGTGAATGTCTGGCTGAGAAACAGTTCTGAGGCCTTCTGAGGGGCCACATAGGTCTCACTGTAGGAGCAAACTTTTAGCAGACAATCCTCAAGGTATACTGGGATTCCTTCTCTGTGAAGGTAAGCCGCTACCACTGACAGAACTTTGAAAATGCTCTGGGAGCAGAAGAGGATACAAAGGGAATCACTCTGTATTGAAAGTGGTTTTGACCTAGAGTGAAATGTAGGGACTTTCTGTGGTAGAGGTGGGTCGCCATATGGAAACATGCATCTTGTAGGTTGAGGGCTGAGAACCAATCCCCTAGATCAAATGATGGTATTATTGCTGCAAGTGTTACCATTTTGAACTTCTGTATCTTCACAAACCTGTTGAGGAGCCTTAGATCTAGAATGGGTCTCCACCTTCTGTTCTTTTTTAGAACCAGGAAATACCTGGAATAAATCTCATTCCCAACTGATTCTGTACTGCTAAGGTTCAGGAGGGACTCTGCTTCCTGCTTTAGAAGGCATTTATGAAAGGAATCTCTGAAGAGGGAGAGGGAAGGGGGGTTGGATGGAGGGAGGGAAGCAAAGTGGATGGAGTATCCTGCTGATACGATCTCCAAAACCCTATGTCCATAGTGATGTGCTCCCAAGCTTGTCAGAAGTGAGAAATGTCTTCCTTGCTTTGGGAACTGGCTGTGAACCACTGCAGCTGGTAAGGAAAAAGGGAAGAGGGTAACTTAAACACTCAATAACCCCAACAAAATTGGTGTTTTGGCAATGAGGGTTGCAAGACTAATGTCTGTGTATCAGATGGTCTCATTTTCTGAAACCTCTGCCTCTTTTGCTGGGGTTCATAAGGTCTCTGGGAGCCAAAGAATTGAGCAGAACAAGATCTCTGTGCTGTCTGGGACTTACTAGATTTCCTTTTATGTGCAGGCATGTAAATTCCCAGAGTCTGCAAAGTGGCCCTGGAGTCTTTTAATATATGCAGAGACTCGTCTGTATTTTCTGCAAACAATTTTAAGCCATCAAAGGGAAGGCCATCAACTATATTTTGAACCTCCCTCAGAAATCCTGACAGCTGAAGCCAGGAGGCCCTTCTCATGACTACAGCCATAGAAATAGAGCAAGCAGCTGCATCAGGGACATCCAGAGAGGACTGCAGAGATGTCCTGGTGAGGAGCTGACTCTCTATCATGATTGCCTGGAATTGGTCCCCTGCTCTGGTAGTAAATGCTTAATAAACAAATTGAACTTTGAGTAGTGGGCATCATTATATTTCACCATCAATGCCTAATAGTCAGAGATCCTAAACTGCAGTGTCTCTCACAAATATAATTTGCGAGCAAATAAATTGAGACACTTCTGATCTTTATCATATGGCATCGATTTAGCATGGTGCTGCCTTACATATTCATTTACAGCTTTGACATATATGGTGTTGGAAGAGGGCTCAGAAAACAAACTCCTAATCTTTAGTTAGAGCATACTATTTATTATCAGCCCTTTTACGGGTGGATGGTATTGTCGCTGGGGTATACCAGATTACTTTTGCAGGATTCAGCAGCACCTCATTAATAGGTAGTACAATTTGGAAAGATGATGATGTATGCAGAATATCAAGCATTTTATGTTGTAACACCTTAACTTCTCTGAGTGGAATTTGTAAGGAGTCCACTATCCTTTTAATGAGGTCCTGGAACCGTTTGAAGTTGTCTGCCAGGGATGGTGGGAGAGGCATGACTGCTTCATCTGGGGATGAAGAGGAGATGTTGTTTGATGGGATGACCTCTTTGTCTACTCTTGCCTCCTGTTTTCAAAGGTCTTTTCTTTTGGAGAAGGCCTTTTTTTGAGAGAGAGCATGCAGGGGGAATTGTCTACCCTTATCATGGCGATGAGTGACGCTAGGGTCCTAGAGAATTGCTGGCACTAAACCGCCCATGGATCCCAGTACTTCCAATTAGATGAGCCATATGGTATATGTGAGGGCACCCAAGAGTGCTCATAGCAGTGGGATGGAGCTTGAGAGTGTCTTTCACAAATATGTTCCATCTCCATCTGATAGTGAGGAGAGGAGATCTGAACTGAAATTTGTGAGACTAATGAGAAATCACCATCACTACTGTCATCTTCAACATCACTTTGTAGAGGTGGACCAACAGGAGAAAAAGATGGTGGCTCTGTCAGTATCAGCTGAATGTCTGGAGACCTAAAGGTCCTCGGTACCAAGAATGGATTGGTATCAAACAAAGGGGAGTCAGACTTCTCTGTTATTGCAAGGTCTTATGAAAATGTAAACTTCTGAGGTACCAATAGGTTGTCGATACTGAGGTGGCAGCCTGACAAAAGCCTGTGGCAGATGGAGTAGGCTTTATGCTCCTTGAGGAGAATCTATAAGCTGCTAGCTTGGTCTTCTGCAGTACCAAAATGTTAGGTACCGAGTGCCTGGCTGATTCTACTGGTACCAACTTAGAAGAGGTAGTCCTCTTATCTTTGTTGATTTGATCCCCTGATAGTAATGAAGACCCTCTTAAGACAGGACCCATAGATTCTTTGGGTTTACTGATGCTCACAGTACCTGAGAAAACTGCAGCCTCATGGGTACCAAGATGGGGATCAGCAGGTGCTGAAGCAATTATCTCAATCAGTGACGGGGGTTTCTTTGAGATTCCCTATCTGGGGAATCTAAGCTCCATTTCCCAGAGTCTTTTTGAAGGAATTCTGGAGTCTTCCTCTTAGAAGTTGTACAGGAGTATTGAGCTGAGTTGACAGTTGACTTGTTTGGAGACTGGTGTACAGCGGGGGGAGGAAGGGAGGGAAAGCCCCTGGTCTGGGTCAGAAGACAGACAGGGAACTCTCCATCATAAGGAGGCATGTTTTAATCTCCCGGTCCTTTTTGGATCTCTATTTTATCCAAATAGATCAAAAGTTACACTTCTGGGGGACAGGTGACTCCCTCGAGCAATGGACAGCCCAAGAATGCCAGTCACTCACTGGGTAAACCCTCCTGGAACAAAGGGCAATGTTTACAACCAGAGAGCTGGGCATACCTTCCCAGTAATCTAAGGTCCTTACAACAATTTTTTTAAACTATTAACTATAACTAACTACCACTATTATAACTAGTTAAGCTAAATAAAACTATGAGAAAAACTGCAGTTGAGGTAAGGTCAGCTTGGACACTGCTGAGGCTACATCTCAGGCTGAGGCGGTTGAGAAGGAACTGAGGGTGGTTTGCCTGTGCAGCTCTATCTAGTTATGGTGCAGAGTATGAGGTGGAATAGAGCACATGCGCAGGTCAAACAGGCAGCACTGCTTAAAATCTCGGACTGATAACGCATGAGGCACATGCGCATCTGAAGTGGAGCACCCACAAGGACATTACTCGAAGAAGAAAAATAATTTTGTAACACAATTCTGTTACAGCTGCTTCTGCTCACATTCTTTCTAATAAAGTTTCTTCTGAATAGTGTGACCAGTGTGACCAACCACAGATGGAGTAAAATGACTTGTAAAGTTCAATCTCCTTAAACAGAGTCCTTGAGGAGTTTCTGGGGTCTACTTGTTGGAAAGAACTTTCTTTGCCAAAAGGATCATGTAGCTGACTGAGGAAGAAACGAAGGAGCTGAAGGATGGGACAAGGAAACCATAAACCATAAAGCAAAGATTCAGCAGGTAGTTCTATTCCGTACAGTAGCAGCAAAGAATATTAAAGTCAAATATCAAGTGTTTTCTTTATTCAAAGATTTTACAACAACAAGAGACTGTTATGATCACCTAGTCTGACCTCTTATATAACATAGGCTGTAGGATTACACCAAGTGGGTTCTGCATCAAGCCCATAAATTTGTACTTAAGGATGTGGAAGACACAATCTTTCAGTTACAATGTTCTACATCTTTCAGTAAGTAAAGAGGCTGAGCCTGCATTTCATGTGCGTTCAAAATTTCCCATTAGCAAATGCTGTCCTGATCAGATGTCTGAAGCCAACAGGAGTTTGTAGGTGAAACCAGGATTGGTATCAAGACAAGTTAAAATAAATGCCTGAAAGTTGAATTGAGACACTTAATTACCTGCACTCTGGAAAAATAAGGAAACCAGCTGAAAATGAAGTTGGATGGACTTGTGGCTAAGGAGTAAGGCAATCCGAGTTCCATTGCCAGTCTACCAGACTCCCTGTATGCCCTTGTACAAGTCATCTAATTGATCTTGGCTTCAGGTCTCTAACTGTAAAATGGGGATCATGATATTTTCCCATCTAGAGAATAATTTCATTAGTATATAGGAAATACTCAGATATTATGATGATGAGCACAGGCACTGACTTTGTCCTTTCCCAAGGGATGCTTGATCCCCACTCCTCCTGGGTCCCACCCCACCCTCTTCTCCAACCCGCCACTCCTACCCTGCTCCCTCCCCCAAGTGCACCCTGCACACTGCTAAACAGCTGATCTGCAGTGGGTAGGAGGTGCTGGGAGGAAGGGGAAGGTGCTGACCAGAGGCTGACAGAGGGTGGGAGGCATTGGGGTGGGGTGGGGTGTGGGAGGAGCTGGTAGGGGGCTGCTGGTGGGTGTTGAGCACCCACTATTTTTTTCCCGTGAGTGCTCCAGCCCCGGAGCACTCATGGAGTCTGTGCCTTTGATGATGAGCATCATAGGAAGGCCTGTAAAATCAAAATCTCTCTCTGTAAGATACTATAAGTAAATGAGGGTCAACCCCCCCACTCCCAAAGGTCAACATGCACACACAGAGAGTTCAATACTCAGTAAGTTTAAGATGTCTGTATAAATCATGTGAGAAAACTAGTTATTTTGAAGAGATTAACAAAAGTTCTTTTTTTTTTTTTAAACTTATTTCTGCTTTTTGGTAGGTTTTTCCCTATATGCCCCTGACTGAGCTAAATATTGTGAGCCATATTTTCTCCTGACTATATCCTGCTCTGAGGGGCTATGTGTCAGCTGAGAATGAGAAGAATGGAGCTTTGTCCTCACTACAACAAACCAGCCACGCAGAAAAAGCCTCACCCAAATGATTACACAGCACTATCTACCATCTTTGCAGAGATTTTTTACCATTTAGCAATACAACTTACTTACAACTTGCTGTAGTGATTCCTTTGAATTCTACATGTATATAGTATCTGAAAAATCAATACATAGCTCATCACTTTCCTTGTCCTCATATTAAGTAATGAATTTATGGAAAGCACTATGCTAGACTTTAAATACAGCTGCTTAAAAATAGGCAGAGACTGAAAAATGAATAACGTATTTTATCACCAGTGCATGTGTGCCATGCTGTCTTCACTGTTTACTAGCTTAATCTTCAAAATCTTTGAATAAACATGTCCAGATCCTCTGTATCAAACAAGATTGCAAATGGCATTATCTGGGCACACCAGACTGTCAGTATTTAAAGTTGTCAAACCAATATCATTTGTAAACTTGGCAGCTGAGCAAGATGTTTTGACTTTGAGGTCAAGGAGTATGAAAAGATTAAGCTATTTAGTAAACAAAGTTCAGGCATATTTGAGATAAAATAGTTTTGATACAGTCTGCACATATTGTGTAATCAAAAAACCTGCATCAATACAAAACGTGTTTGGAGGGATTTCAGCAACAATTTGTGTGACCACTCAATGAAGTAACGATTATTTTTTCTGATATGTTTCTGATATCCAACCATCATGAAATCAGCTGTCAGGTAAACTGAGGATGAACAGCAGGAGATCCAACAGTGCTTCCTTCATAAGCTCAGCTCATGAACACTACAAACTTGTCTTTCCACAGAAAGTTCGGTATCCAACCAATTGAAAGACAAAGGAATGAGATGAATGCATTTTGGCCTTTGTGCAATTCAGAAATGATTTGCGTTATGGGAATAACCCTGATCAGTTTGCACCTCATTGGGATTACTTATCACTTGGACACATGTAAGCAACTTGTTGTAATCACTTTCCACATATGCTAGAGTGATGGACCTTAGCAAACAAACAGTAATAATAAATGTGGGCTACAGAAAAATAATTTTAGAGTTGTATGTGGGAATATCCACACAAAATTTGCAAGAACAGTTCAGTTGGAATTGTATTCAGCTGGAAATTCCTGTACAACCATCCAATCTGGGAACAGATGCTATATCATGTGACATAAGCCAAGTCTACACAGCAACTGGGAGGGGTAATTCCCAGCTCAGGTAGGCATATATGCATTAGCTCTGCTCCAGCCAGTGCCTAAAAATATCAGCGTGGCCATGGTGGCATGGGCAGCAGCAGCTTGGTAAAGTATATACCCAGGAACTGGATAGCCAGAGCAGCTCCAATGTCCATACTGCTAGTTTTAGCTGCTAGCTTGAGCAGAGCTAGTGCATATCCATCTACTTACACTGTGAATCAAACCTCCTAGTTGCTATGTAGACATACCCTTAGGTGGACAGTCAAAATTAAGCAACACAGCTCAATTTTTGATTGTTTACAAACAATGCAGAGTAAAACATATGAATATTTTGCAAAGAAAAAAAAGTTACAATCTGAAATAAACTATTCCCTGAGAAGTACTCCCAGTGGGCAATATGCAACACAATTCACTTGGGGTAAAATTTATCCAAGTGCAGCAGGCTCAAAAATACATTAGGCACCACTTCAGTGCTACCATGTAAGCTCTGTGCAGTAAGGTTACTCTTAAACCCAGACATGACACTAACAGAACATTGTGAGGAAAGCTATCACATTAAGCAGACTTCTGTCTTTTTTGTTGGACTACTGATGCTGATGTCAGGAGGTACATGCTGGATTAGCCCTCCAGCCAGGCCTGTGGGTGCAATCCTGTAGTCCTTACTCATATACAACATCCTTGAGATTAATGCAAGCTTTGCCTGAGTAAGGACTGCAGGTTTTACAGCTGTAGGCCAATGCTGATGTAAATCTGACCTGCCAGTCTTAGCAACTCTTTTAAAAATGAAAGAAGCATTGACATATATTTAATACAGAACACTGCTCTATGCTGTGTACCTTGCCATTGCTGGTATGATAATTCACCCATTTATTTCCTCCTTGGAAAAACAAAATGGTTGATTTTATAGTTGAAAAATGTACATACGTAGAGTAAGAGGTTTTAAATAGTTGCTTGTATATGCATTTGATTACCTTTGCCATATAGATACAAGGACATGCAAACTAGCCATATTATCGACAAACCAGGCAGTACCATTAGCACACATGCTACAGAGTGCTACTGCAGTGGTCAAATCTGACCCTTTAGCATCTGACCTAATTTAAAATATGAATGACTGTAGACAAATATTTATTTAAGTATTTGTGAATATGTGCAAACAAATGTATGAATTTATATAAAAGGAGGATTTTTGCACTCTCTGTAAAGGCTGGCCATGTATGAACTTGGTATTTCCTTTCTCTGACTTGGGACCCATTTAGAAATAACACAGATGATTCGTATTAACATTATTTATGACTCCAAGTGAAGCCCTATTCCAGTACCACACTATCTGTAACCCTATCCCATCAATCGCAAGTACATACCGCACTGAAAACACAGAATGGCAAACTGCAGCCACAGAAGGAGCGGCCAAGCCGAGTCAGCACGCCAGTCATGAGGCCTAAAGACCACCAGTCTGAAATGAAAGTATTTTTCTGTTTGCGGGTTTGGCATCAAGGTATCTAATTTACTGCAAATAAACAGTGTATGGCTGTGTGTGTTATATTCAATTTTCCTACTGGCCCTGAGCGTGAGTGTCCTCTATATATATCTGGGATGAATTACAGATTTGGCTGGATTACTATAAAAACGAAGCTCAGCTGTGGAAATCTTGAATTCTTTTAAACCTAGCATTAGCTTCTCTACAGTGGATAAGGAAATATCTAGAATGCACTTTACCTGTGTACAGGATTTTGTTTCTATGATGCATGTGTTGCACTTGATTAATCCATTTTTTGTATTCTGCTTTCAGGAGTCTGAAAGCCACAAACCACACACTGTCAATACTGTTAAGCATTTTCCCTCAAAAAGTTATATGTCTGAGTAAATGAAGGAAATACTGGTAGTTTTGGATACATTTTTCTCCAGTGGGAGCCATGTGCGTTAGATGAACTCCAGGTAAAATCCCACATATCTGTGGTTTTATCCTCCTTGCATCTTACATTCCCTGTTTCAGCACTGGCCATCCATTTGAAGCAGAGAAAGATCAGAGAGAAGTCCTCCATACTTCTGGCCTACGGCTGGCTTTGTGAGGAGAGAATTAGCAGAAGGTCACAAAAATGGCGTGTAAATCAATTTTCCATTTTTCATATACTGTATTACTAGCAACTTCAGACATTCAATATTTTACCATTTAAATATAAAAATAACAAATCTAATGTGTATCAAAACATCTATATATTACTCTAAATTGTGTAAATTATTTTCTTTAGACTTTGATTATTAAATCTGATATTGTTGCCCCTTCTTCTGACATCAACGTCCCCCTCTGTTGAGTGGTAGCTGAATTCTGGGGTCTTGTTGCTCTAGTGGAAGAGAAATCAGTGACCTAGAATCTGGGTATGCTCTATGAGTAACCTGCTTTATTTAAACATATACACCAGTCCTGGAACAGAGGCAGTCACTAATAGCATGCAGATAATCCACTCTTTCAGAAATCTCAATCCACGTACCAGTGCCCAAATCACAGGAAGCAGGGCTGACTCCAGCTTTTTTGCCACCTCAAGCAGCAAAGAAAAAAAAGGGAAAACCAGACTGAGCTGCCACCGAAGTGCTGCCGAAGAGGAAGTGAGGGACCGAAGGACCCGCTGCCAAATTGCTGCCGGAAACCCGAATGTGCCGTCCCAGTAATGGACGGAGTGCCGCTCCGTTCTATTGGCCACCCCACGCACCTGCTTCCTTCGTTGGTGCCTGGAGCCGGCCCTGATAAGAAGACAGAGCACTGTCCCATGAATTGCCTCAACTGTAGAGAATAAAGCAGTGAGCAAACTCTTTGCTACCTGCTACAGGTTCTCTCAAAAGAAAATGGTATAACAGAACTAATACTGCATTTCTTCAAAAAGTAAGAATGTGAGCAAGTTTTAAGAACTTGTAAGACTATGTGCTATACCACTAGTTGGTGACTCTTGCCATAATGTTTTACAATTTTACAGTATTTTCAATTCAAGGATTCCAAAGTATTCTATGTATTTTGAACACAGGATAGAAAAGTATTTCTATACTTATTTTACAGATGCACCTAAGCCATAGAAAGGGTCAGTGAGTTGCCCATGTCACACTATTACTCAATGCCTGAATTGGAAAGAGATTCCACAAGTCCTAACTTCCTGTTCTTTTATAACCAATGAAGAAATATTAGCTCTGAAAGCAAATTGCAGGCTAATTTCTTACCATATAGATGTTAAACAACCAATATGTTAGTTATTGGTCTTGATGTAATTAATCCATATAGTAAAGTTCATCTTCGCAAAGGAGTTTCTTTTTTCTAAGGCTTGGTCTACACTACAGAGCTGGCTTATGTCGACCTAACTATGTCAGTGTCTGTACTACAGCTTTGCTCCCATCAATGCAAGTTGCTTACTACACTGACATAATAACTCCAACTTCATGAGAGGCGTATTGTTTATGTAGGTGTAGTTAGAGCAACACAGGGTGTGTCTACACTACGGGATTATTCCAATTTTACAGAAACCGATTTTTAAAACAGATTGTATAAAGTCAAGTGCACGTGGCCACACTAAGCACATTAATTCGGCAGTGCGTGTCCATGTATTGAGACTAGTGTCGATTTCCGGAGCGCTGCACTGTGGGTAGCTATTCCATAGTTCCCGCAGTCTCCCCCGCCCATTGGAATTCTGGTTTGAGATCCCAGTGCCTGATGGGGCAAAAAACATTGTTGTGGGTGGTTCTGGGTACAGCCTCACCCTTGCCTCACTCCTCCCGCCATGCAAGTAGCAGACAACCATTTCGCGCCTTTTTCCCTGGGTGAACTATGCAGACGCCATAGTACAGCAAGCATGGACCCTGCTCAGCTCAAGACAGCAATCATGGACGTTGTAAACACTTCGTGCATTCTCGGGCAGTCAATGCTGAACCAGGACGTGCAAAACCAGTCAAGGAGGCGGCGGCTATGGCAGTGCATCGATGAGAGTGATGACGACATGGACACAGAATTCTCTCAAATCGTGGGCCCCTGCGCTTTGGAGATCATGCTGGTAATGGGGCAGGTTCTAGCCACTGAACACCAATTTTTGGGCCCGGGAAACAAGCACAGACTGGTGGAACCGGCATAGTGTTGCCAAGGGTGGGACCGATTCCGTGTCGCAAAAGCTTTCGCAATAGCGTAAGGGCACTTTATGGAACTTCGTGACTTGACTTTCCCGCTGCCCTGAAACCTCAGAATACCAACGATGAGAGCATCCCTTCACATTGAGACGCGAGTGGCAATAGCCCTCTGGAAGCCTTGCCAATGCCAGACAGCTACTGGTCAGTTGGGAATCAGTTGGACTGGGCAAAATCTACTGTGGGGGCTGCCGTATCCAAGTAGCCAAGCAATCATTAGCTGCTGGCTACAAAGGTAGTGACCTCTGGAAATGTGCAGGTCATAGTGGATGGCTTGCTGCAATGGGAATTCCCTAACTGTGGTGGGGCGATAGATGGACACCGCATATCCCTATCTTGGCAACCAGAGCACCAGGCACCCAGTATATAACACCTGCAAGGGTACTTTTCAAATGGTGCTGCAAGCACTGGTGGATCACAAGGGACATTTCAACCAAACATCCACGTGGGATGGCCGGAAGGGTCACTGATGGCTTCGCACTTCAGCGAAGCACCTAGTCTGTTTAAACAGCTGCAGCAAGGAATTACTTACCAGAACCCAGTAACAGGTTAACAGTTTGGTGGATGGCGAAATGCCTGTAATTATCCTGGGGGAACACCCAGCCTAACCCCTTAGATGCCATGGCTCATGAAGCGCATACACAGGCAGCCTGGACAGTAGTCAGGAGTTGTTCAACTACAGGCTGAGGCAAGTGGCAAGAATGTGGTAACATGTGGCATTTAACGCTGTACAAAGGTGCGCTGGGTGCACATTACTTAGACTTGCTCAGACCTCAGCCCAAACCAATGTCCCCATCGTTATTGCTGCTTGCTGTGTACTCCAAAATCTCTGTGAGAGTAAGGGGAGACCTTTACAGTGGGTGGGAGGCTGAGGCAAATCACCTGGCTGCTGATTATGCGCAGTCAGTCACCGGGTGATTAGAAGAGCAAACCAGGAGTGGTGTGCATCAGAGAAGCTTTGAAAACCAGTTTCATCACGGGCCAGGGTACGGTGTGACTGTTGTGTTTGTTTCTCCCTGATGACACCCCCTTCCCCTTGATTGACTCATTCCTGTAAGCCGCCCACCTCCCCTTTGATTACCGCTTGCTTCCTAAGGAAATAAAGTCACTCTTGTTTAAAAATCATGTATCTTTATTAATTAATTATAAAAAAGAGGGAGAGAACTGACATGGTAGCCCGGGTGGGGTTTGGGAGGAGGATAGGAGGGAGGAAAAGGCACTAAAAAAATTTCAAAAATAGACAGCCTTTTGGTTGGGCTGTCCACTGGGGTGGAATGGGTGGGAGCACGGAGCCTCCCTTGACGCATTCTTAGTCATCTGGTGGGTGAGGGGCTAAGTAACATGGTGAGGGGGGAAGGCGGTTATACAGGGGCTGCAGCGGCATTCTGTTATCCTGCTGCTGTTCCTGAAGCTCCATCAGACCGCCGGAGCATGTCCGTTTGATCACGCGAGCAGCCCCGACATTGCATCACGCCTCCTCTGATCTTCCTGCTGCCACCTCTCATCTCGAACGTCTCTTCTCTCTCAGACGTTCCACTGGCATCTTTCCTGTACTTTGATACCACGTCCTTCCACTCATTCAGATGAGCTCTTTCATTGCGGGTCACTTCCATGATTTCCAAGAACATTTCGTCTAGCGTCTTTTTTTTCCGCCGCCTTATCTGAGATAGTCTTCGAGACAGAGGAGGGAGACTTGAAAAATTTGCAGCTGCAGGAAGGAGGGAAAAAAGGGAAGGAAGTATTTAAAAAGATACATTTTACAGAACAATGGTTATACTCTTTCATGATGAACAACACTATTCACCTTACATAGCATATGTGATCTCACTACAAGGTTGTATTTTGCATCTTTATATTGAGTGCCTGCAGCTTTAGAGTTAGAGATCACAGACGCAGGTCCGGGCGTCAGAATTTGGCTTGCATGTGGCCATGGTAAGCCATTGTCTTTTGGCTTCTGCAGCCTTCATATATCCAGAGCCCTCCTTTCCCAAATAGCAAGTAAATCCCGTTGAGTGCTGCTTCTTTCCTGTTAACGTGCAGCACCAGAACAGCCCCTATCCAATTCTCTGGGATGATCGCTTTACCCCTCCCCCCACCGCGTGGCTGGTATCATGGAAGATTGCTGCTAGCTAGCCACCCTCCCCCACACTGCGTGGCTGGTAGCAAGGAAGATCCCAGCTAGCCAAACGTGAAAAAGCTCAGCGCCAATCACCGCCCCCCCTCCCTCTGCTTGGCTAAATGCAGGGAAGGATTTCTTTTAAGCCACAGGCAAACAGCCCAACCATCTCTGTCCCCTTAATTAAATTCCCATATTTCAACCAGGTTACCATGAACGATATCACTCTCCTGAGGATAACACAGAGAGATAAAGAACGGATGTTGCTTGAATGCCAGCAAACACCGGGACCATATGCAGCTAGGCTTTGTCATGCAATGATACCAGATTACTTGCTACATGCATGGCGTGGTCAAGTGTCCTACCATGGAAGATGGAATAAGGCTGCCCTGCTCAGAAACCTTCTGCAAAGGCTTTTGGAGTACCTCCAGGAAAGCTTCATGGAGATGTCCCTGGAAGATTTCCGCTCCATCCCCAAACATGTTAACAGACTTTTCCAGTAACTTTACTGGCTGCGAATGCATCCCAATTCCTCAGGGCAAATTAATCATTAAAAAACGCTTGCTTTTAAACCATGTTTTATATTTACAAAAAGGTACACTCACCAGATGTCCCTTCCATGGCTTCATTGTCTGGGATAGTGGCTTGGGAGGGCTGGGAGGGCACTTCTGTCAGGCAAAGAAAAAGCTCCTGGCTGTTGGGGAGAACGGAGTGCTGTGCGCTCTCTGCAAGCTCGTCCTTTGCCTCATCTTCCCCGTCTGCAGAATCCTCAGGCAAGGCTAAGATTACCCCCACAGATGGGGGGGGGTAGTGGTGGCGGCCTCCCCAAGAATTGCATGCAGCTCAGCGTAGAAGCGGCATGTTTGCCCTGCCCCGGACCTTCCATTTGCTTCTTTGGTTTTCTGGTAGGTTTGTCTGAGCTCCTTAACTTTCACACGGCACTGTACTGAGTCCCTGCTGTGGCCTCTCTCCATCATGGCCTTGGTAATTTTTTCAAACGTTTTTTCATTTTGTCTTTTGGCACCGAGTTCTGTTAGCACGGAATCCTCTCCCCGTATAGCGATCAGATCCAGTAAGTCCTGTGCAGTCCATGCTGGAGCTCTTTTTCAATTCCCAGACTGCATAGTCACCTGTGCTGATCAGCTCTCCACGCTGGGCAAACAGGAAATGAAATTCAAAAGTTTGCGGGGCTTTTCCTGTCTACCAGCCAGTGCATCCGAGTTCAGATTGCTGTCCAGAGTGGTCACAATGGTGCACTGTGGGATAGCTCCCGGAGGCCAATACCGTCGAATTGCGGCCACACTAACCCTAATCTGACATGGCCATACCGATTTCAGCGATACTCCCCTCGTCGGGGAGGAGTACAGAAATTGGTTTTAAGATCCCTTTATATCGATATAAAGGGCTTCGTTGTGTGGACGGGTGCAGGGTTAAATCGGTTTAACGTGGCTAAATTTGGTATAAACGTGTAGTGTAGACCAGGCCACAGTGTCTGTGGAGACACTGCATTCCTTACTTCGTCTATTAGCTGCTCTAGAAAGCCAGTTCCCCAGGCAGGGTGCTGCTGGGGCTCCGCTCAAAGCCAAGCTGCCACCCACCTACTGTCCCCTGGGATCCCGGCTTCCTGCTCCCTGCCAGGAGGTGAGAAGCCCCGGGCGGCTGCCCCTCCATTCCCAGCGGGGAGGCAAGAAGCCCATGCGGTAGCTGGGCTCCCAGTGTGGAGTTGAGAGCCCTGGCTCTCAGCCACCCACACTGGCTCTTTTCAGTTGGTGGAAGTGCTCATGGTGAGGACCTGCAGCACCACCAGGAGGAGGGTAGTCTGGACATCAGCCACTAGCATAATTACTGTGGTTGCTGTAAAGTGACCTAGGATTGACGTGCCCTGAGTGGCAAAATGTTTATCCTACCAATATATGCAAAACTCCAGCTAACACTGGCTAATCATGGGCTGACCCTGTTGCGGCACAACTGTTTCTCTACTTTGGTCCTCAGGAAAGACTTTTTCAAGAACGTACAAGAAATTATGTTTAACATGTACAGGATTACAGCAGTGTTTTTGGTTCCCATGAACTGAAAGTCTAAATGTATTAATTATATCAAAAGTCATCAAATGTCTAACATTTTATAGTGAGAGACAGAGACTCCTCATCTCTCACATCATATCGCCTGTGATTCATAAATAATGTAAAATTGCTAACAGACCTAGATTTACTTACTATGACAATAAAGAAATTTTGTCTTCTTACACAACAGCTGTCATCCAACCTAAAACATTTTTGAAACAGTGGCAAAAACTCATCAAATATCAATTTTAAAACAACAAATATTCTTCTTTTTTGTTCCTTTGTTGTCTGAGATTTATTTCCCACCAGGGCAGGTTGTTTGGGTTTCTCTCATACTAGTTCTTAGAGCAGGCAATCACAGCTAGTTTGTCATGCTCTCCCTTCTTCTCTTTGTTCCTCCCTCATTGAGCACTTCCATATTTGAAAGAAAAACATGACGATTTCCTGACAACATACCTGAACAAAGTCACATAAAACAAATCAGCAGGTTTATTATTCTGTGATTTGATAAATACCAGTGGAGACTGCTGAGTTCAGATTAGGAGCCCTGAAAGACTGACTGTCTCTCGGGCTATGTCTACACTACACGCTTCGTCGATATAATTTACCTTGCTCAGGGGTGTGAATAAACCAGCCCCCTGAGTGACATAAGTTACACCAACATAAGCGGTTGTGTGCACAGTGCTATGTTTCGTGGAGCTGGTTTTATTATGCTGATGGGATAGTGCTCTCCCATCAGCACAGAGCGTCTTCACCAGATGCGCTGCAACGACAGCTGTGCCACTGCAGCGCTGTACATATAGAAATGACCTAGGAAAGGCTACCTGGAGAGGAAGGGGAAGCATAACTGCATGAGATGGGCAAATGTGGTGCTGGTAGTTACCTGAAGGGACTGCCATCAGCTCCTGCTCAGAGTCCAGACTACGTTTCTCTACACATTCTACTCTGTAGAGCTTACTGACATAAGCAAGAGTCCTCTTGGTAAACTGAAAGTCTGATTCTGCCTTTCTTACCCATAATGAAGACTATATTACTCAAGTAATCAGAGCAAGGTGAAGTTAGAGAGATAAAATGCCTGTCACATCTACACTATAGTCTTCACCATTGGTATTACTGGTGGAGAATCATGGGCCCACATTATCCTAGCATACACAAGGCCAACATGGATATGACTGCTAGCTCAGCCACTGGAATGCTGAAAAACTTGATTAGGAAGTTAAGGTCTATTCCTCTTTCAGGCATAACCACATTTAAGGTTATGGGTGTAAGGTCTATTCAATGCAACAACTTGAATAAATTCCTTAGAACAATTTTTAGGCTCGGGGGAGGAGTTACAGTTACTCTGATTTCAGGCTGGGGATGGGAGAAGTATATACCTGTTTTTGCAGACAAAAAGGGAGAAATCCCACTGCCTCCTTCAGAGAAGGAGGGATGCAAGTGAAGACAAATTTACAGGAACATGAATCTTCTGGGGATTAGGTTTGATTAGCTGCTGCTCATCTGATTATCAGCAGAGGGGACTGGTAACAATCATGGCATGCAAAATAACTTATCTTGAGATAGAGAGAAATCTTATCTCAAAAGAGGCTAAAATCCTTACAGAAGATGATCCCAGCTCATTAATGGGAGGAGTTAACTTTAACTGGCAACTTCTTAAAGTCATTTTGTGAGATACTGGTGCTTTCAAAGCTGATAGCAGCAGTATTTCTCCTGAAGTGCTGGGATACCTTTGAAATAATAAGATGCTAAAATAAGATGCAAAAGTTAAGTGGCTTTTTCCTGTAGTATATTATCCCCTCAGACAGACATCCAAACTCAATGCCTGTGGAGGAATATCTCATCAGCAATTTCTCAAACCACATACTGGGCACAGAACAAAAGAGAAGTGTTTAAACAGGGGAAGCTGCAAAAACACCTGGAGTAGAGGGCTGATTGTTGCAGTGGGTATTCTATATTGGGATGACAGAAAATACATTTAAATAGTAAATTCTATCACCCTGAATAGTGTGCAGACCTACAGAAGACATAGTCTACACTGGTCATTTAAAAACTTTTTTTTTTTTAATTGTTGCTTCCACTTGTTCGGCTCTCGATGCCAGCAACACTGGGAGAACTAGTACTGAGCAACTGCCATCACATCATCTAACCTTGTTCAGAACAGCCCATCTACACTACTGCTTCCCTCACAGACAGCATCAGTGCTACAGGAATGGTGGGAGATTATCACATAAACCTCAGTGTAGCCAAGACCTTTATACTATTATCCCTACTTTCACGGTCATTAGTTACTACAACTGATATTCTGTAGAAAGACCGATGCTTGAGAAATCATGCTTAGAGTGCTGAGGACAAACTTAGGAAACATGCTGGAGATATTTATGCATGGTGGGTTTTAAAGTTATCTTCAATGACATAAGACTGTACCACAGTACTGTACACTTCCATAGGTGTTATCATGAAGTGCATAGAACATAGTACAAAGAAAAGGTTAATATATTTCAAAAAAGTCCTACAAGTCTCTAACTTAATAGGCACATTTTCTTCTACCGATTTCCACCTGCTTCCACCATGCATATGTAAGCGAGGGAATGGTCTCACTATTGTGGGGAACTTTCCTGGCTTCTGTGCTACCCCGGTGAAGTGGGCTAGTGAAAGGATCTGAGTCTTTGTTCCCACTTCCTTTACCCAGAGGCCTCCCTACCCTCGAGGACTCCCCTTCCACTTTCCTGTCTGGAAGAGTTCTCGTAACCCCAACAAGGCCGGGCCCAAGATTCCTGGGAGGCTCAATCCCCAACCCTGCTGTGGTCACCTAGGACAGGGGCTTGGGGTGTCCCCACTCCGGGGTGCCCTCTCTGCACTGGGCACCTCCCTGACCCACTGATTCCATGCAGTTTAAAGCAAATACAAGTTGTTTAATTAACAATTAATTTAAAAAAAAGAATAAGGAAAAATGGGAAAACACATCATCCTGCTCCGTGGCAGGGAAGATTACAAACGGTGTCTCTGGACATCAAGGCAGTTCACAATCTGTTCCTTGTAGGTCCCAGGCCTCTGTCTCAGGCCCTGGCTGTGCTGCAGGGACACTGCGGGTTGGATACTTGTAATGGTGGTGGCCACACACCTCCGGGCTTTGGGTAGTGGGACCCTTCTTCTCAGCATCAGCCCCCCATCAGGTTAAGAACCCCCTCCCAGCCTGGCCTGCAAGGACCTTTGGCTGGGGGTATCTTTCTGTGCTGGGCCCTTTGCCCAAGGCCCCCTCCCTTGGCTGGTCCCAGTTGCTCACCACACCTGGCTCTGTGGCTGCAGCTCTGCTCCCAGCACAGGATCTGCTCTCCCTGGGCTGTGCCTCTGACTCTTATGGCTGCAGCTCTGCTCCCAGAACAAGATCTGCTCTCCCTGGGCTGCGTCTCTGGCTCTGTTGCTGCAGCTCTGGCCCCTCTGGATCTGGCATGGCTCTGCTCTCCAGCTCAGCTTGAGCCCCTGCTTTCTCCTTAGCTCAGCCCCACTCTGTCTGACCCAGGCAATTCCAGCTCACATGGAGGATGGGACCCACCCTGGCCTTCTGTCTTCTTGATTAGCCTGCCCACCCTGTCAGTCAGGCTGACCTGGAGCATTGGCCTCTCGCCATTGTTCCTAGGGAGTGTCTCAGGGTCCTGATTTCCCATCGACCCCTCTCCCCTTTTAGTGCTGGGAACTAGCAACCAAAACACCCCCACTGAATGTCAGTAAGGGGGCAACAGTCAGTAAGGGGGCAACAATAGATACCCCCCTTCCATGTTTCCCAAACATATCCATAATACTCTAACCATGTTGATCTAAGTAGCAGGGGCAGATGCATCTATTAAAGGAATTTCTGGGTCTTTGCGATGGGGCACACTCACCCCGGGGACACACCTTCTTGACTCTGCGTGTAATGTTGCCAGAATCCATGGCTCCAGCACCTCTTGCTGACCATCTGCTTCTCATGGAGTTTTCTGTGGCTCAGTCCTCTGACCAAGTCACATAAATTCAATCCCCTTCTGGTGTAACTGAAAGGTCCAAATGAAAATCCAAACAAATCGGAATAATTCTCCTGCTCCTGAAGTCTTCTGTTTCTACTTACAAACCATATCTCAGGGCTCCCTTCCACAGCAGCCTACTCTGTTCCCTGTGGGTCTCTTCTTGAAGGAACCCCACAGGAACCTACTCTAGTGCTCTCTGTAGGTGAATCGTGCCTACTGTACAGTCTCTCCCTGGATACAGGCACCAGTTCTGCTCCTGCACCTTTCCTCAATCTGCCTAACCCAGGATCCTCCCAGAGAGAGGGAACTCCCCACTTCTTGTCTCCTGGGTCTTCTCCTCTCTGCTTAGCTTGCTCAGTTCCTTATGACGCCAGCTCTGCCCCTTCCGGACAAGAGGCAATTAATTACCTCTCCCCCCTAGTGCAGAGCATGACTAATTGGGGTTCTTTCCTTTGCCTTGCAGGTGATGGGGGGTAAGTCCCATCACAATATTTGGGGAGTATACTAACCTTTTCTTCGGTACTGTTATACACACATCTAGGGCCGCCAGGGGATTCAGGGGGCCTGGGGTTCCCCGCTGCCCAAGACCTGGCACTTTGACGGTGGGTCCCAGGGTGGTAGGACTCCCCGCCACCCCCCCCCCCCCCCCGCTGCAGGTCTTTGGGCACTTTGGTTTTCTGCGGGTCCCGGTAGTGAAGGACTCCTCGCGCCAATTGTCTGAAGACTGCTCTGGGCGCCCGGGCCCTCGTTGAGAGGTTTTCGCAGAGGCCCCCGTGAAGAGAGTAAAGGACCCTGCTCCAGGGCCCCCAATAAAAATCTCCATGGGCCTTATTGGGCCCTGGGGTTTTACTTGCCCCCCTCCTCTCCCCTGACAGCCCTGCACACATCATGATAGGGTCTATGTTGGTGCAGTATGTGGGTTACTGTTGGTCACTGTAGAGATGTTTCAATTCTATAATGGCGATCAATGCTGACAAAATATGACAGTGTGCACCTCCTCCATTTAGAGAGTCTTGCACTACCAGAACGTAATTAAGCTGTCATGGGATAAGGGAAGGACCCTTTCATGGACTGAGAACTGGTTAAAAGACAGGGAACAAAGGATAGGAAAAATGGTAAATTATCAGATTTGGAGAGGGGTTTAACTAGTGGTGTTCCCCAAGGGTCAGTCCTAGACCAATCCTATTCAACTTATTCAATAAATGGTTGAGAAAGGGAAAGTGAGGGGTGGCAAAGTTTGCAGATGATTACTAAACTTGCTCAAGTAAGTTTAAGACCAAAGCAAAACTTGTGAAGAACTTCAAAAAGGTCTCACAAAAGCTAAGGATTTGGGCAACAACAATGGCAAATTGAAATTTAAATGTGGAAAGATGTAAAAGTAATGTCATTGGAAAAAAATAACCAACTATTACATACCATATGTTTGGGGGCTAATTAGCAACAACTAATCAGGAAAAGATCTTGGAGTCATCGTGTGATAGTTCTCTGAAGATGGTCTGTTGCAAGTGGCAGTCAAAAAAGCAAACATGGATGTTGGAATCATTAAAAAGGGGATAGAGATAAGACGGAGAATATCTTATTACCCTTATATAAATCCATGTATGCCCACATTTTGAATACTGTGTAAAGATGTGGTCTCCTCATCTCAAAAAAGATATACTGGCATTAGGAAAGGTTCAGAGAAGGGGATCTAAAATGATTAGGGGTTTGGAATGGGTCCCATATGAAGAGAGATTAAACAGGCTAGGACTTTTGAGTTTGGAAAAGAGGAGACTAAGGAAGGATATGATAGAGGTATATAAAATCATGAGTGATGTGGAGAAAGTGAAAAAGGAAAAGTTATCTACTTGTTCCCATAATATAAGAAGTAGGGGCCACCAAATGAAATTAATGGGTAGCAGGTTTAAAACAAATAAAAGGAAGTTCTTCTTCACTCAGTGCACAGTCAACTTGAGGAACTCCTGGCCTGAGGAGGTTGTGAAGGCTAGGACTATAACAGGGTTTAAAAAAGAACTGGATCATTTCATGGAGGTTAAGTCCATTAATGGTTATTAGCCAGGATGGGTAAGGAATGGTGTCCCCAGTCTCTGTTTGTCAGAGGGTGGTGATGGACGGCAGGAGAGAGATCACTTGATCATTACCTGTTCGGTTCATTCCCTCTGAGGCACCTGGCATTGGCCTCTGTCGGTAGACAGGATACTGGGCTGGATGGACCTTTGGTCTGAACCAGTATGGCCATTCTTATGTTCTAACCCCTAGATCATCAACAAGCCAGAGGAACAGCTACCTGGCTATGGGCCTCACATTGCCTCTAGAGCCAACTTAACAGGTTCTCGTGTGGTGCAGTTCACTGTGCCAAGACCGACCATACCTGGGGCATCCAGGACAGCCTCCTGTGTATCTGTGGAGGATGCTGCACACGTCCTGGATGGTTGTTCTTTTTGTGCTGGGCTCCCCAGAGATCTTGTAAGATGAACACTACTGACTTAGAGGCCATTAACTGGCGTGAGAAGAGTTAGCTCCTCACCATCACCCCCACAACCTTGCTCCCACACAATCGCTATATATAAGATACAATGGTGCATGAGTGTATATTTGCTCATGTTTTGTACTGTGTTCCTATCTTCTATATAGCTGCAGAACAAACTATAGAAACTATTAAACAAAAATAGAATATAAAAAAGTGTTTAGCAGCAGACGTCTCATGGTTTGGGTGGTTTGTTCATCCCACTGCATTAATCTTTCTCCTCCTATTTGGTAGGCAGTTATAAGCTCATATGCCAAGTAAATGATTTTTTTTTTTGCCATGGCATCTGGCCTGCGGGCAGTGTTGATTGGCTGGCTTCTTTGCTATTAACGCTGGCTCTGTTAGAGACTTGGACTGCCAAAATGAGAGTATGCTTTGTACTCTGGGACAAATGAGATAATTTTCAACAGTGAGACTACTACTCACTTGCCAGTAAGTGTAAATTGTCTTCTCAGCCGCCCAGTAGCCAGTACACTCCCTGCCCTGTTAAATATAGCCTCTTCATGATGGAGAGTTAAGTAAAACACACAGGCAATGTATTGAAAATATGCTTATTACTTTTTTTTTTTTCAAAGCACTGCACTTATAAATGATAGTTGCAGGAGCAATCTTAGGATTTTAGAGGCCTTTCTGTGATGAATGAGCCCATGCAGAACTCCTATCTCCACTTCACACATATAGTGGGCTTTTTTGCAAAATAAAAAAAAAGTAATGAAAAAGAGAAGGCCAGGAAAGGAAGCAAGTGTGACCCTGAAGGAAGTACAGACCGAGATCTTCAGCACTGCAATCAGGGAGTAGCAGACTTGAGGATTTCTGAGCAAGTTAACTGACTGCTGTATTCAGGGAACTAGGACTTGGTGCACATTCTCTGTAGATTACACAAAGCGTATACCTAATGTACAGTATAGCACCAAAGTCTCATTATAATGGAAATAATGCTCAAAGCCCTGGAATTTTGACTAACCAGTCATGCCAAATGAGCAACAGTGCAACATCAGTGTGCCTGAATCAGTGTTAAAATCAACAGTATTTTTCCGAGTATTCCCTAGAGTAAACATGACCCATACGAAGCTGAAGGTACTGTCTCCAGATTCCTTGTCTTTTGATCTATAGCTTTAGTTGGAAGTCTTGCTCACACATGACAACATACTGTTCCATCACTTCTAGGATGAACAGCTATCTATATTAAGTCGTCCACAGAGAACCTGCCAATTTGCCCAATTTCCTACCTCTTAAAATTCAAAAAAATAAAAAATCAAATAGGAAAACCAAAATTTCTCAAAGACAAGGAGGCAAACATTGGCAAGGCAACAGACACAAAGCAAGGTTCTGGGGCCACAGTGTGAAAGTTTTTACAAGCTTGAGAGATATTTTCTATGTATATATTAGAATTCCCTTACAACTTTCTAACAAGGTAATAATTTTTTAAGTTTGACCATGTTACCTGTGCATGTAGAAAGATAGCATTTAGCAGTACTGCTGTGCAGTGAATCATCATGGGGACACACATGCTACTCTAGCTCAGCATTTTATGTTTTAAAGTCCTAATACTGGCATCACATTTTTAAGCCATTTCCAGTGCAACGTGAAAACCCTTGTTACAAGAAAACAGGCAAACAATCACAAATATTTCAGGCTTTTTGCTGACATATTTTGCAGTGACAGAAAAGCAGCTTTTATAGTTGCAAATGTTTTTCACTACTCTAAATTTCACCAGAGAAGGTACCAGTTCAGGAGTATGATGAACAACTTTATTTTGGAGGAAAGAGAAAAAAACTGTGTGTGTGTAAGTGGGAAAGGCTCTACTTACTGAGAGCAGTGGGCAAGTGGTGTCCTACATCATCCGTCTACGCAACTGCTCATCAGGGCACACATGAGTGAGCTGTGCCACCCTGTTAGAATGTTCAATCAACTACTTTTGCAAGATTTAGACTGCCACAGATTTTTCACCCAGCATCTAACACATTTTCTCAGTAGCAATATCAGAAAAACATAGGTTCATAGATTTTACACCCAGATGGGAACATTAGATAATATAATCTCACAGATCATAAAATTTCATACCGTTACTCTGCATCGAGTCCGATAACTTGTATTTGACCATGCATATCTTCCAGAAAGGCACCCAGTCTTGATTTGAAGAGATCAAGAAATGAAGAACTGATCACTCATTCCCCTTGGTTCTTTGTTCCAATGACTAACCACCCTGTTAAAATTTGTGCTTAATTTCTCATTTAAATTTGCTTGGCTTTAACTAGTTCTTGTTATGTCTTTCTCCACTAGACTGAAGAACCTATGTGGGATTTTCTCCCTGTGAAGGTACTTATACTCTTATAGAGGTAAACTTGTCACTCCCCATCCTATTTTGATAAGATGAACAGACTGAACTCTAAGTCTCACACTATAAGGCATCTTCTCCAGCCCTCAAAGCATTTTTGTGGGTCTTCTTGGCTCTCTCTCCAATTTTTCAACAGCATTATTAAAATGAAGACACCAGAACTGGACACAGTATTTCAATATCAGTCTCACCTATGTTGTATAATGAAATAAAATCACCTTATTTCGCCTACTCCCCTGTTTATACGTCCAAGGAGAAGATTAGCTCTCTTTACCATAGTGTCAAATTGGGAATTCATGTTGAGTTGTTTGTCCACTGTGACCCCTAGATCCTTTTCGGAGTCACTGCTTTCCAAGATACAGTCTCCCACTCAGTAGGTGTGGCCCTCATTCTTTGTTCCTAGATGACTTTGCATTTGGCTGTATTAAAACACATCATCTTTGAATGGATCCAGCTTGCCAAATGATCTATACCTCACTGTATGGCTGTTCTGTCTGTCCTCATCACTATTTACCACTCCGCCAGTATTTGTGTCACCCACAAATCTGATCAGCAATGGTTTTACATTTATTTTCAAATCACCGATGAACATGTTGAATAGCCTTGGGCCTAGATTTCTGTGGAAACCCACTAGAAACATCCTCATTTTATTACGCGTGTCCATCAATAACTACTTCTGTGGCTCTTTCAGTCAGCCAGTTCTGAATTCATTTATCATGTATTTTACTTATCAGAGGGGTAGCCGCATTAGTCTGGATCTGTAAAAAGCAACAGAGTCCTATGGCACCTTGAAGACTAACAAATGTATTGGAGCATAAGCTTTCATGGGTGAATGCCCACTTCGTCAGATGCATGTAATGGGAAATTTCCAGAGGCAGGTATAAATATGCAGGCAAGAACCATTCTGGAGTTAACGAGGTTAGTTCAGTCAGGGAGGGTGAGGCCCTCTTCTAGCAGCTGAGGTGTGAACATCAAGGGAGGAGAGACTGCTTTTGTAGTTCGCAAGCCATTCACAGTCTTTGTTTAATCCTAATGGTGTCAAATTTGCAAATGAACTGAAGTTCAGCAGTTTCTCTTTGAAGTCTGGTCCTGAAGTTTTTTAGCTATAAGATGGCTACCTTTAAATCTGCTATTATGTGGCCAGGGAGGCTGAAGTGTTCTCCTACAGGTTTTTGTATATTGCCATTCCTAACATCTGACTTGTGTCCATTTTTACATAGGGACTTTTACATAGGGACTGTCCAGTTTGGCCGAGGTACGAAGCAGAGGGGCACTGCTGGCATATGATGGTATATATTACATTGGTGGACGTGCAGGTGAATGAACCGGTGATGTTGTAGCTGATCTGGTTAGGTCCTCTGATGGTGTCACTGGTGTAGGTATGTGGACAGAGTTGGCATTGAGGTTTGTTGCATGGATTGGTTCCTGTGTGAGAGTTGTTATGGTGTGGTGTGTGGTTGCTGTTGAGAATATGCTTAAGGTTGGCGGGTTCTCTGTGGTCGCGGACTGGCCTGCCTCCCAAGGTCTGTGAAAGTGAGGAATCATTGTCCAGCATTTTACTGATATTGTATAGCGAGAATTTTTTAATCACGCAGTATTAAGTCAAATGCCTTATAAAAATCTAAGCAATCCAACATCTACATAGTTACCTTTATCAAACACATTTTTATTCTTATTGAAAAATGAAATCAGGTTTGTCTGACAAGACCTATTTTCCATAAAACTACGTTGACTGGTAGCCATGGTCGGAGAGAGCGGAGAGTGGTGAGCAAGGTTGATGAGAAGGCGACTTTTCCATTTAGTGAAACCCCTGTGATTTTCCAAAAGAAAGCCTTACTCTCATATCCCTTAGCAGGACTGGGACTCCTTCTTCAGCAGGAACACTGAACGAGGAGTCACACTGCTGAAATGTAGAATGTCCAAGGCTGTACGGAACATGGATGATGGGAGGCATAAAGATTGGAAGGGGCTGTGGAGCAGGGGTCCTTGGCCAGTGTTTCATATGGGTCCCTGATCTGACAGCCTAACCCAATTCCTTTGCCCCTATGCCCAGCTTGGCTCATCTTCATTTTCCTTCTTCCCATACCCACTGCACAGCGTACCTTTCTTCGTGTTTTTTCTTTTATTAACATTTGTTTGTATTACTAAAAATCAACGTTAATAACAATAAATGACTTTTGTAACAATAAGCAAAGGAAAAAAAATTCACTGTGGACTGGGAAAGGATGAACGTGGAATGAAGGGGAGCCATGGAGCTATGCAGCCAGTTTGGCAATTGGATGATGCACCAGGGTAGGGACAGGTGGGCAGTAAGGCCAGGAGGAGTCAGTCGAGAACAATACTTCCCAATCTGCCTTACCAGCGTGTCATCCCAGCTTCACTGCCAAGGCCGGCTCTGCTACTCTCATAGTTCCTCCCTGCCTCATAGTCTCCTAGTCTGTTCCCTAAATGTTGATATTTATCGATATTGATGTTGAAAAGTGGAAAAGGGACAAAAGCATAAATGAGACTCATTGAGGGGGTCAGCACAGAGGGGTTGAGGCAAGCTGAAGACATGGAGCATTGCCAGGGAGTACACAGCAAGGAGACTTGGTGGGATAGGGAAGCTGAAGAAGATTTATGGAAGTGGTCATATGAGGGTATATGTGGAGGAACATAGAAATGGAAGAAATCCCCAGGGACTGGAGGAGGGTTGTGGAAAGGAAAGACACTTCCTTTTATTGATCATTAAAAAAAATCCTACCCAACCCCACAAGCCAACCACCGACAGCAACTACATTAAGATATATTTTCATAAACACATATGTGATGGGTAAAAATCTATCGTGTTATTTGTCCATGAAAAGGTATGTGCCTGGAGTTAAGGCTGTGCATTAGAGTGTGGTAGTGAGGAACTGAATACATGTAGTTGCAATTAGAAGGGAGCTGTGGAAGTATGCAGTCTGAGAGTGTATTTGGGTGTAATGTGTCCCAGCTGAGATTGGTCTCATGTTTATATTGGTTGAACTCTAATTTAATGAAGGGTTTTGTGAAGGAACCGAAATTAGAAAAGAAAAAGGTCTAGTAGGTTATCCTGAGCAGCTACCTGTCAATTCATTTTTTATGTGGACTGGAAGTCAGATAAACAGGAACTGTACTTAAAAAAAATGCATAATCTTCTTTATTGTAATGCCTCCAAGGATGGTAGCGGCAAGAAAATTCTTCGGATGTCAGATGACCCCCTCTGGGAAATGAGTTTGTGTCCTGCCCCAAGCAGATTTTCTGACAATGACAGAGTGACTCTCCAGCCTCCAAACTCTTCTCACTACACCAGCAGATGATCTCATGTATTAGTCTTCACTAGTATTTGGCATTGCAAAGAACCTTCATTTTCCTCCTCAGTTCTCTTCTTACCCCAGAAGTGACTGTTGATTGTATGGAATGTTCTTTCACTGATGTTGTATGTTCCCACATGGATTACAGGCACTGGGAATTCCAAAGTATTCTTCATGATACCGTTCAGGAAATCCTTATTATGACATTCTTTGTCCTAGCACAAAGGAGACCCCAGACTGTCCTGTTTTCTATTTTCTCTTTCTATGCCAGAGATGTCTTGGATCACAACCCAATTGGGATTAATTTCCTCTTTCTTCTTTTTGGTGGCTCACTTTCAGTGCTTGCCTCTTGATCACAGATTGAGTTACTGGCCTGGTCTACACTATGCGTTTAAACCAATTTTAACAGCGTTAAACTGATTTAACTGCGCACCCATCCACACTACGAGGCACTTTATATCGATATAAAGGGCTCTTTAAATCGGTTTCTGTACTCCTCCCCAACGAGAGGAATAGCGCTAAAATCGGTATTACCATATCGGATTAGGGTTAGTGTGGCTGCAAATCGATGGTATTGGCCTCCGGGCGGTTATCCCACTATGTGCATCCTTCTGTGACAGCTTGGACAGCCATTGATATCAGGGATGCTTTTGTGGCAAGAGTAAACAGGGAATCCCATCGGGAACTTATTGAATTTAAACATATCCGCTTTGTGCGTAGCGTCGACTGAGCTCCGGAACATCAAGCAATGACAATGAAGATACGTAAAGGGTGGCGATGCAGTCCCCAATCCACAAGAGCTCGCATGGACCGTACAGATGATGAGTACGGATCTGATCGCTGTATGGGAGGACAATCTCGCTTATCCAGAGCTCCGTTACAAGAAGATCGATTAACTGCCAATAGCGTTTGAAAAATCTCCGGGGCTTACACAGGGCTGCGTGACCAGGCGTAACGGAAAGCCAAGAATCAAAAAGGTGCTCATAGAGGGAGGAGGGTACTGAGGGACTCCAGTATCCCAGTCCACAGCCAGTCTCGATAACTTACTTTTGCATCTGGTTTGGGCTGAGCTCCCAAGTGCCTGTAGGGCTTCCAACAACATTGTCCAAGTGTGTGCTCTCCAGTTCGGATATAGCTCGGCATTTACTTCCCTCCCCCCACCACATGAAAGAAAAGGGAAGAAATCGTTTCTTGAACTATTTT
Source organism: Chelonoidis abingdonii (assembly GCF_003597395.2). Classification (NCBI taxonomy): domain Eukaryota; kingdom Metazoa; phylum Chordata; order Testudines; family Testudinidae; genus Chelonoidis; species Chelonoidis abingdonii. The sequence continues at coordinate 57,132,970 of NC_133769.1, read as the reverse complement.
TGCGCAATGGATCAACCCACCTTGATCTTACTCGAAAATAGCTGGTGGTAGACCGCGATGAATGCAGCTCTTTGAGGTGAAGAGCGTATCACGCTCCTCCCTCTCCTCCTGGTGTCGCAGACAGTACAAATAATGGACTTGATAGATCCAGTCGGTCACATCAGCCTTGTAAGTGCTTATGCCTCGGCTTGCCTCAGGTAGAGGTCCGGTTCGGGGCGCTGGCGCTTTAAAACAGGAATGATTTCCTGGTCCTTATTCCAGTAGTGGTTTACAGATACGGGCTTTTGGTAACCGCTCTCATCATAGCCAACTGGGGGCTGAGCTCTCACCAGCCCCCTTCCCTTTTCCTGTGTAAAGAAAATGGACTTACCTGCTAGTTTGCCGGTGGCTAAGCATGCAGCAGGCTGCATGGGCTCCTCGGTCTTCCTCACCGTCTTATGTTCCTGCCTGGACTGTCATGGGAGTTACGGGATGCCTGCTCCCCTATTTTATTCACTACAAGGCCACTTGTTTCTTATTCCTGCGATTTTTATACTTCATGCACAAATGCGGGGGACACTGCCATGGTAGCCAGGGAGGTTAGGGGGGAGGGAAGCAATGGTTGGGCAGTTGTTGCTAGGGGCCCCCCCCTGCAATTGGATGTACTCATTCATTTCTGCGCGGATCTTGACACGGGCAGCTCGTGCTCCCTGATACACGGGTTCTCTAGCCACTTGCCCCTATTCTAGGCAGGACTGACTCTCTTTTTAGACCTCAAGGAGGGCTTGACTGGGGGAGTCATTCCCAGTTTGCCTTTGCGCCCCCGCACTCTCAGCTGGAGAGACACCATTGATAGCAGCAGGACCAGTACGAAGGACAGATACCATCATTCTTATTTGCCAAATTTACTACCGCAGGCAGGACGGTACAGGATGACTGATAACCGTCTCTTGCTATCATGCAAAAGCAATGAATGCTGCTGCGGTGTAGTGCGGCAGTATCGCCTCTGTCCGCAGCATCCAGTACACTACGGTGACTGTAAAAAAAAAAAAAAAAAAAAAAAAAAGCATTAAAGGGCTCATGCTTGCCGTGTTGGCGGATACTGCCAGAAGGCAATCCAGGAGAAAAGGGCGTGAAATGCATTGTCTGTATTCATTTTTTCCGGAGGAGGTTGAATGCATTGGACTGACAACATATTACCCAGAACCACCCATACAATGATTTTGCCCCATCAGCCAACTGGGCTCTCAACCCAGAATTCTAAGGAGCAGGGGAGACTGCGGGAACTATGGGATAGCTATGGAATAGCTACCCACACTGCAACGCTCCGGAAATCGACGCTAGCCTCGGACCATGGATGCACACCGCCGAATTAATGTGCTTAGTGTGGCCATGTGCACTCAACTTTATACAATCTGTTTTATAAAACCGGTTTATGTAAAATCGGAATAATCCCGTAGTGTAGACATACCACTGATATCTTGGGCATTTAGCCTCATCCTGTCCATCTTCTAAAGGGCATACAGCAGTTTTAGTTTAAATTTGAAATGCAGATATTTAATGTGAAAACAAGTCAATCTAACTTTAAACCTGAAATATGATGAATAAATTATGTACTTTAACATGGAAAGTAGATATCATCAGGATTTCCAGTTCAGTTATCTTTAGACACTTCTATAACAAATGTATAAAGAAAGAACAGAATGTAATATTATACATTGTTAATCTGGAATCATCTAATATGGATATGTTCAGACTAGAGGGATTTTAATAAAGAACCTATCAACCTTACTTATAAAAGCCCAAGCATCCTTTGACACATCTTTGCATGTACCAACACATTTAATTTGACAAATTTGACTTGATTATAAAGTCAAGGAAAGGAAATTTAAGGTAAAAATATCTAAACATTCAAAAGGACTTCTATCAGATATATTCAAAAGCAACACTGCATGACATGTTTTGTAAAATCAGTCATACATATCAAAGCAAACAGCGATCTTTTTAAATCTTTAAATAAATAAAACCTTTACACAGCAAACTGGCATCCATTTCAAATCCTACACATGATTTCATCTATCTCAATATTATTTCTTTGAACATATTTACCACCAAAAGGTATGCAGATCTTACGAGTATAGGCATATATACCAGGATGCTTTCAATTTAATGAAACAACAGTTTGACACATTAAAGCTTTTTCTGTGTGACTTTTGAAACTTGCATATGATGTTTGTGATTACAGTCACATTCAGTGGAAATAATCCATACAGGACACCTGTGTTTTCCTAATCATAGTTCATTTACTGTGCAGCACATCTGGCCAGTAAATGTATTCATCAATACAACTTTGGTGCTTGCAAATAAACAACATGTAGCAATTTATCAAGTTTGTAGCTGATCCTAATGTGTGCAGACACACTTACGGAGTTCTGGTTCGATACATAGGTGAAAGAGAACTACAATACACACCTGGTTCTTCATTAAGATTATATAATTTAGTCCAACTGGAACTACTGCAGTTTAGATACACTATCCTGCAGTTGCCCAGGGATTACCGAGGAAGCTATATGCTCTGTAGAACTCATTACTTTTCCAAAAATCAGTGTGCGCGCTTTGTCCAATGCCAGCTACTGACAGCGCATGGCACTCAGGGCTTGGTCCTGCACCACTGCAATGCCTAGGAGAAAGGTCAGATCCTCAGAGAGTATGGCTATATCTCATGCTAGCTTTTCACACTCTCTTGCAGCCACGAAGCACTACCAGATGTTTTAGCTGGCTGGCTGCCTTCCCAAGTGCCTAACGTCTGTTTCCTGTCCTGATCCAATATGGGGATGCTGGGTGGAGGATGGGCTCCTTGGGCACCCTTCCCCACCAGTGCATCCATACAAAACAGGCTGTAAATTTTTATCCCCATAATTTAAATAAATGGTAGCCATATTGATTTTAATAAAGATGTCCATCAGTTTGCCAGAGAAAACTAAGCAACAGATAAGAATTTCCCTGGATTGGGACATATTCATTACAAACACTTGAAAATTTCAGACATTAAAAAAAATTTGCATTTGTGACCAAATCTGGCACACTTGCCTGAATAATATAGAAAGAAATAGTTTTGTGAGGTCAGCCTTCCAAAAAACAGTGCTAAGATTACCTCACATCATCCCCAAATCCCAGCTGACTAGCTTTGATTTCTAAAACCAAATAAAAATACTATACAAGTTTATTTCACTATTTTGATGTTCTGTCAAACTGATGGAGGTAGATTATCAGTTTGTATTAAATAAAACTGTACATTACAATAATTACAATATTAAACCAAAATCTTAACAAACCAAGTGTTGGACAATTGTGACTTTCTTTTTCCTGTGTCACTTGACCAGAGTAATAAACAATTAAATATATATTTTTCAGAGTTTTTTTCCCAACCGAAATTCTCCAGATTCCTTCCTGTGATTTGGTGAAGTGAATATAAAAAAGATACATATTTTTTTCACATATAAGGAAAATATTCTTCTATTATGGGATAATGGTTTATTTTTTTTAAAAAAAACACCTGAATGTGTTATCAGAGAAATTGGGGAAATTATTGGGAAAAAATGAAACACATTAACAAAGAGAAATTCAGGAACATGCTAATTTGAATGCCAAACCTTTGATTTATGAACCAAATGGCAGTTGTGCAAAATAGTAGTAACTGAAAGAATGTAAGACTGGAATTTTTAATAATGGTATTCCCCATTGCACCTTAACACAAATTTTTTTCCCTCCTTCATCTGCAGTGCTGTGAAACTCACCATATCCTTGGTAAAACCCAAATTGATTAAATAGTAAAACTAAACTAAAATAAAAAAAAACTTTTGGGAGAAGAAATAATCTTTTGCTCAGGAAGATACTTGAATAAGATTTACTTATTTCTATATGTCCCTGAGGATTAGAAGAAACAATGAACTGATTGCTAAAGGAGTTTGTAAAAGGTTTTCAATTTTCACATTCAAGTTCAAGATGCAAGTGGTATTCAGGAACTTAAGGTAGGTAGTGTCATAGTTACAGCAGCAGAGAAGATGCTGGCATCAAGAATGATAAAGGGAGGATCTAACAGTACATCAGTTTGCCTTGTCTACGCTGACAGCAGCGTGTGGGGTACATGTAGGCAGTGTACATGTAGCTACATGTGGCAGTGAAACGCTTTGGCAGGGGAAGGCAGCAGGAAAAAATCTCTGGTAGTGGGGAGTTGCCAGAGACTTTCTTCACTGCCTTTCCCCAGCTGGAGTCTTTCCCCACTGCTGGAGTCTCTCCCTGCAGTAGGGAAAGTCTTGGGCAGCTCCCTGCGGCAAGGTAATGCTCCAGAAGTGGACAGAGCATTTCTCTACTGTGCCTCCCCAATGCAATAGCCTTTGCCCCCTGCCTGAGCCTTTCCCTGGGACAGGAAAGGCTCCAACGCAGTATAGATAGGGGAGGAATTGCGGGCATGTATAGATGCATAGGGTACATACTCTCAGGTTCCGGCATATCTTTACTCACCTAAGCAGTGCTACACCATCTTCACTGCTATTTATATCCACGTGTAGCAGGACAGCTACCCTCCTCTGGTGGAAAAAGGCTAGGTTGATTGGGGAAGCAGCCACAGCTGAGGCCACACCCCAATCAGGCCACACCTGGCCTTGTTATAAGGATTCAGGGAGGAGCTGAGTCAGTCTCTCTCTAGCTGTGGAAAGAGAAGGACCTAGCTGCCTGGGAATAGGGTACCTGGAGCAGAGCAGGGCTGGGGAAAGGCAAGAGGAGCTGGGGAGCAACAGCCTGGCAACTCCCCAGACTGAGGCATTGATAAAGGCCTAGGCAGGTACTGGGGCTGGGAGGTGCAGCCCAAGTTTAGGCAGAAGCAGCTGGTCCAACCTCCTTGCCAATGATGAGTGGCCATGACAGACTGCAGTTTGCCCCAGGGAGCGGGGTCTAGATGACAACTGGCAGTAGCCACTGAGGGAAGGTGGGTGTAGAGGGTTGGGGGTTCCCCTGGGAGGACACACACACACAGACACACACACACACAGACACACACCCCTCTCTTGGAGCTCAGGTCAATTGACTTGGTTTTGCAGGTCTCATGCTGCCAGGCTGAAAACTGCGGTGTAGACATTCAGGCTTGGGCTGGAGCCCAGGCTTTAAGACCCTCCCTTATTACCAGGTTTCACAGACTGGGATCCCGTCTATGCCCAAACATCCACATAGCTATTTTCAACCCCACAGTGTGAGCCCCACGAGCCAGTCAGTGAGACTATAGGTCTTTTTTTTTTCTTTCTTTTTTGCAGTGTACATGTACTCTAGGTGAGCCTGAATTAATCAACCTGTCATGCTGCCCCTAGTGATTACCTTGACCAGTTAAGACAAGTTAAAACTACGACTTGCCTTCTCAACACATTTTCGTTAACATATGTTATCTGACATGAGTTAAACACATCTTTTCTTACTAGTGTAGATGTGGCCTTAAGCCTGATAAAAGAAAATCCTTTCTTCAACCTCGAGAACTCACCATCACAAGAGATCAGTCTGTTCAAGAGTTTAGCATGATTAAAGAATAGATCAGCCATTGATATGGACAATGAGAGTATGCACGGTTACATGAATTATGATAAAATATATATCAGGAAGTGAAACTCTCCTGCTGCAGGATATAAACTAATCACTAACTGATGGGGTTAGGGAGAAACTCCCCCTACAGACAAGTCATTTCATTATTTTCCACTTAAAGATTTCTTCCACCTTTCTTGCTGCAGAGGCATTTGATAGTGACAGAATACGAACTACATGGACAACTGGTATAATCTGGTATTGCAATTCCTATATTTCTAATAAATCATAAAAAAGGTCTTCCAGGCCAGCTGATTTTTAGATATTCTCTTTTCTCCAAGCATTCCACCTTAAACTGAAGGGCTCTCTTATTGCACTTTTAATCTCAACTATTCTTACAGTACCAGATTTTAGCTGAGGATTGTGAGATTAAATCCTATTGGTGAAGAAATGCTTTCTTAATCTGTGAAACCTTCAGGAAATTAAGTCTCATTATCATCATTTTTATAAAAAGAAATCTTTTTTTTTATCTTGAGGCGCTTATATTAAAACCTTCTCCAAAATTATTAATGAAAAAATTGTCAATGACATGACTACAAGCAATATTTCTGATAGTCGCTCTTTATAAAGAAGCACAAAACTTCTCTCTCTTTTACTTTAAATGCCAAAAAGATAAGCTACACTAATCTGAAGTACTGGGTCTTAGGCTTTCATGCTGTGCTCATCATGAGGTTGCCCCTTTTCAGTACTTCGTATAGTATGAGATTATTGAATTTACTGTGGCAAAAATGCCTAGTGAAAATACTATACCCCTGTACTTTAGCTACTGCAATAAAAAGTTTCACTAAACTCCATGTGTGTTTACACAATACATACAATACATACTAGAAGAACGAGGACATTTCCAAACTCCTAAGTGATAAGCAGAAAATATTTGTTGAATGGTAGAACGATTTTACTTCTGTCTCAAAGAAAAATAGGTTTAAGTGCCTATAGAACAAGGCCTAGTTCAAACTGAGGAGAATACAGGATGAGTGGTGGGAGAGGAAAGCTGCAGAAGTTCAGCATAATGTGGATATGAACAATGCAAAGACCTTAGACTCTCTCAGAACAGTCTACGGACCATCTAAATCTGCCATAGCTCCTCTGAAGCTGGCAAATGGCATAACTATTATCAAAGACAAGGAGGGAATCTACTCAATAGACCATCCACAGTTGATTGGTGTGTCCTTGATAAATTACCTGAGAAAACCATCAAAGAGGATCTCGATCTCTCTCCATCAGTTGAAGAGGTCATGAAAGCCATCAAACAACTGTACTCCAGCAAAGCATCTGGAAATGATGGTATTCCAGCAGAAATGTACAGGGTAGCAGGCCCAAAGGCTATTGAGGTGTTTCATGACATCTTGAGTACCATTTGGGAAGAAGAAGAAATGCCACAAGACTTCAAATATGCTGCTATTGTATCACTGTTCCAAAGAAAGGCAACAAAACAGACTGCAGAAAGTACAGAGGCATTTCTCTCCTCTGTACAGCTGGGAAAATACTAGCTTGCATTCTACTGAACAGACTCATTACAAACTATCTGAGAAGACTCTGCCAGAAGCACAATGTGGTTTCAGATCAGGTTGTAGTACTACAGACATGATTTTTGTCATAAGACAGGTCCAGGAAAAATGTTCAGAGCAAAACATGGACGTGTATGCAGTCTTCATTGACTTGACCAAAGCTTTGGATATGGTCAACAGAGAGGGTCTATGGGCTATTCTGCATAAACTGGGTTGCCCAAGAAGGTTTATACAAATCATCCATCTGTTCCATGACTACATGGCAGTGCAAGTGCTCTCCAATGCTGACTCTTCTGTGGCATTCAAAATCTCAAATGGAGTGAAGCAAGGCTGGGTACTTGCGCCAATGCAGTTCAATTTGTTCTTTTCCTATGTTCTCAGCCATGCCACAAGGGACTTTGATATACATCTGCTATAGACATAATGGCTCCTTCTGATCTTCGAAGACTCACTGCTAAGACCAAGAAGCTGGAGAGACACTTTTTGCAGATGAGTGCACCTTGATATTCCATAGATATGACGACCTTCAGTTCATCATTGGCAGGTTTTTTGAAGCATCCGAGCTCTTTGGCCTCACCATCAGTTTGGATAAGACAGAAGTCTTGTTCCAACCAGCACCTTCGTGTCTACGTATCTCAGGAGAGCGCCCTCCTGCTTAGATAGCTCCTTCCTTTGCTTTCTTTCTTTTCTGTATGCTGCCCCAGAGAGGCGTTTTCTTCTTTCACTCTTGACTGCTGTTCTGTGTCAGTTATAGTGGCTCTCAACACTCAATTGAAGGGAAAAATAAGCAGGCTAGTAGTGAGGAAAGATATCAGTGTCTTAAAGAATACCACTTCACTTGATCATCACTGGGAGAAAAAGGGCTTAACTGAGTTTTATGCAGTACAATATTTATTATATACATTATTTTATTTTTATTTATTTTTTCTGAATTCCCTGATTTGCCATCACATTTCTAGCAACGGAGTGTCATTAACTGACTGCAACAATCCTGGTGTGGCAACTGCAGAGCTACACCCATAGGACAATTACCTTCAAGCTTTGAAATGAAATCCTTGTATAGACAACCCCAGACAAGACTGACTTCCTTCCCATGCCCCACCATCACATTATGCTCCAACCTCATGTTTAAATTGCTCTTGGCTGTCATCCCTGGGTCTCTGTCAGCAATTCTACTTTGCCAGTTTCTCCCTCCCACTCAGTATGTGTGTTTCAGAATATTTAATTCCTGATATATTCGTTTGCACATTTCAAAACAGTGGGTAACATTTTCAAAAGTGAGATAGGCACTTAGGAGCCTAAGAGTGTTTCTACAAAGCAAAAACACCCTGTGGCCATAAGTTTTAGTGCCCAAGTCAACTGATTCATGGGGATAAAAATAGTGTAGACATTCTCACTTGGGCTGGAGCCCAGGCTCTGAGACACACCTCCCACCCCCCATCTCAAGCCAAGTTTCAGGAGCTGGGCTCCAGCCCAAACATCTACATTGTTATTTTTCGGCTCATAGTGCAAATCCCATGACCCCAAGTAAGCTTACTAGGCCCTAGTTTTTTCTTTGCTTGTTTGTTTTGTTTTTGCTCAGTGTAGATGTACCCTAAGTCTCATTGAAAATCACTGGCACTTAGGCTCTTAAGTCACTTACAGGGCTTTTGAAAACTTTACCCAGAATCTCATTTGGACCCCGATTCAGCAGTCAATCACTATTTAACAAAGCACTTATGCACATGCTAAATTTTAAGCATGTCTAAAGTTAAGCATGTGCTTAACTGCATTGCTGAATAGGGATGGGTTTAACAATCGGTTTAAATGGTTTACTGAACTAGTGCCTTTATTTTGTAACTATGTTTCTAATCTCTTTCAATCCCTCTATTGTTTATCTGCCCTACCTGAATTTTGTTATGATTCCTGATTTAGTATAAAAGTTTTTTTTTAATGTGCCATTTACGCTCTTTATGATCATTGAAGAAAATGTTAAATAAGACTGTCCTGACAAGACCAGTGCTACCTCTGAAGTATCACATGAGGAAACTCCTTCCAACTCAATAGATCACACTTTATAAATACATTCTTCAGAGTCTCTTTGCCAGTTTTCACCCCATGTGACAGTCATGTCTCTAAATCTTCTTCCACTTCCTCTTTGCTCTCCCTCACAAGCATCACATCATCCACATAAAGCATGCACCATGTTGCCACTCTCTGAATGCTTTCTGAAAAGGCATCAAGCACTAACATGAACAAAAAAGGGGCTTAGTCCCAAGCCTTAATTTACTTACTAGAAACTGTTCAGTTTCTCCCCATCATGGCCTCCTGACTTTGGTAACAGGACCCTTATACACATCCTAGATGAGTCTGATGTAGACTTCAGGTATCTGTTTTTATTCTCATACATTACCAGATGACTTTTCTTGGAATGTGGTCATAAGCCTTCTCAAAATCAATGAATACTATATGCAGGGTTTTCCTTTTTTCCCGCTATATTTTTCCACATGCAATCTTAATGCAAAAGTAGCATCTATAGTTGATTTACCTGGCATGAATCTAAATGGTTTGTCAGGGACCTTTATTTCTCTTCATAGTCTCTTATCTACAACTTTCTTCTAGATCTTCATTGTTTGGCTGATGCATTTAGTGCCCTGGTAATCACTGCAGACTTGCATGTCTCCTTTTCTCTTAAATATTGGTGCTAATGTGCTCTTTCTCCAGGCATCTTCTCAGTCCCCTCATGAAATTAAACAATTGTATCAATATGTTCATGCCTATTTGCCCTATGCACTTCCATACTTTTGCTGGTATCCCATTGGGGCCAAGAGCTTTCTTATTTTCCATGTTGCTTCTGAAATTACATCTTCTATGATTGGTTATAATGGATTTTCTTCAAAGTAATTTCTCCACCATTCTTTAATCTGGTTCTCATTGATTAATGTATTTTCACTTTCATTTTTGATCATTTTGATCTCACCAATTTCTTTAGCCCTCTAATTGCAGGTCTTTGCCAATTTAGAGGTATTTCTTTTTCACCCTTCTTCATTTCAGGACTTTAGTATTAGTAGCTCCTGCCTCTTTATTCACTATCTTTTTACTTCTTTTTATATTCCTGAAAATCCTGCTGTTGGAGCACTGCTTGCGAAAATTTAAAACACTTTTCCTTTGTGGCCTCTCAAACTTCACCATCTGCTCTCTTTGGGGAAAAAGACTCTTTTCATTCACCAAGTAGGTTCTTTGCACATTCTAGAATTTTGATTGCAATACGATTCCACCATTGATTTTTATTTTCTCTCAATCCTTCTAAAGAGATCTTCTCCAGCACTTTAATTTTAAACTCCTTACTAACTTCATTAAGCTTCCATCACTTGATCTGGACAATTTTCTTCTCATGTATGCTATATACTGAAAGTCAACAACCAATATTCTATGCTGTGATGCAATGCTTTCCCCTGCGATGACCTTACAGTTTCTGAAGTTCTTCAGCTCAGCTTGGGTTAGAAGGAAGTAATCTATCTGCCACTCTTACAGGTAATCAAATGTTTTTCCTTGTTAGTGAAAAATGTATTAATGATGACCAAGTCATACGTCTAGGCATACTGTCATACAGTTTGCCCTTCCTTGCTACAGAGGCTATGGTACCTTGCCATCTCCGCACATGATTGTTAAGGTTAGCTCCAATGATGACTCTTTTGTTACCACTTTCTGCACAACAGTGTCCATTTCCCCCCAGAAATCCCTTTTTTTCTTGTTCATCACATTCCATGTGAGGTGCATAGGTACATATTACATTTAGGGGGCCATTTTCAATAGCTATCTTAACCAAAATTATCCTGTCACTTCACCTATCCACAATCACTACAAATTCCTGCATCACTTTGTCTAAGGCAGTGGTCCTCCCAGGCTAAGGACCGTGGTGGTAGCTGAGCATCCGCCGAAATGCTGCCGAAATTCAGCAGCATTTCGGCAGATACTCAACTGCCGGCCAGGACGCGGGCGCATTTAGATGCCCCCACTGGCACCGCGTTGGGGACCCCTGGTCTAAGGGCTTGTCGAGACTATAGGGCTGCTGTAACTCCTCCATATGGATGCTGCAGGCATTAACTAAAACCTTCCTACTTCACATTAATGTTGTCCTGTTTGAAGAGGACTATTCACACCACCGGTCTGACCTGCTGTCGTAGCTTCCAACTCAGATTTGAACCTTAGCATTCATAACCTGAGAAGCTAGCATGAACCCCTCTAAGCTTAATTACCAGCTCAGATTTGATCTCGCTGCCACCATCCAAAAATTCCAGGGTTTTGGCTCCCTCTGGTCTCCCCAAAACCTTCCCTGGAGGGACCCCAAGACTCAGAGACTCTGAGTCTCACAACAAAGGGAAATAACCCACTTCCCTTCCCCTCTCTCTCCCACCCAGACTTTCCTCTCTGGGCTAACCTGAGGTACTGATGCAATCTCTTTACATCACAATACCAAAAAGCATGTCTCCTCTATTCCACAAAGAGACAAACTCAATACAAGGAAACAGAAATGATTCTCTCTCTCTTCCCCCTCCCACCAATTCCCTGTGCTGCAGAGCTTACCCTCCGTAGATCTAACACAAAGAGAATTCCCCTTCCCTTCGTTCCTTAGCCTACCCACAGAGAAACTCAAACAAGTCTTAAAAAGAAAGCTTTATATAAAAAGAAAGAAAAAACACATGAACATCTGATCTCTGCATTAAGTTGACAATACACAGGCTATTACTTAAAAGAAAAATATGAATAAACAGACTTATTCAAAAAGAGATACAATTTAAACATTCCAGCAAACTTCACACATGTAAATACAAAACAAAACATATAAAAGCCTATTGTTTTGCTACCTTTGTACTCACAACTTTGAAACTGAGATTAGAAGCTTGAAGATAGAAAGAAGCCTCCCATAGCCGAGAGACAGACAAAAGACTCAGAGCCAACATTCCCTCCCTGAGTTTTGAAAAAAATCCAGTTTCCTGATTGGTCCTCTGGTCAGGTGTTTGGTTCTCTTTGTTAACCCTTTACAGGTAAAAGAAATATTAACCCTTAGCTATCTATTTATGACACCTGCAAGGCAGTGTAAACAATGGGGCCATGCCCTAAAACTATATTAACTATATTTTTCTTATTCAGTGTGCCATAGTAGTAGTTTATAGCCTTCTCCAATGCTCTTGTCTTTGTTCCCTTCAATTTGGTCTCTTGAATGCAGGCAGTCTGTACTCTCCTTTTCATAATTGTCTGAGCCAGCTCTGTTAATGTCCTCATTTTCCAAGATATCAATCTCACTTTCTGGACTCTCTTCCTTAACCACATCCATCCAGAATGATGCAATCTCTCTCAGATGAGGGTGCTAAGCGTTACTTCCTGGAAATGCTCTAATAGTTCAAATAAAGTGCTCATATGAAGGACTCATTTCTTTAGACTTCTTTGGCAAGTTAGTTATTTCCCTTAATATCCTACTCTACTGGTTGCTCATGCGCCTCTATAAATTTTCCTGTTAAAGACATACTAAAACAAATAAAAATTCAGCACCTCAGCCTTTTCTGAGTCACCATTAATTTCATCCTCGTTGTGTATTACTGGGTCTTCTTTCCCACAGTACTATTTCCCCCTTGATTTTTAAAATGCTTCTTATTCCTCCTTGGTTGCCATTTATTCATTTTGCTTTACTGCAATCCTTATCCTTTTACCTTTGCCCTGCAAGCCTTATCTGATTCAGTATCCTGGACTGGCTACCTCCGTGTTTTCATTTCAGCTACAGGTTTTTTTGTTTGTTTTTTTTTTTTTAACCTAAACCTTCAGTAGGCCATCATGAAACCACTGAGCAGCTATTATTTCTTGTGTTTTTATTTCTATCAAGAGCAGGTATGTCTTAATGAAAGTGATGAAGAGGTTCTGGCTATGTCTGAGATCCAACTCACTTGTCTCTACTTGCCATTCAATCTACTGGTGCTATAGTAATTCCATCACCATTCCTCTCTTTCCTGTGTGTCTTTTCACACTAGGGAATTAAGGGAAGAAAGCAGAATCCTGTCCTATCAATAGCAGCCTCTTCCCTGCAAACCTATATTCACTGTTGAATGCCTCTGGTCTTTTAAGCCCCCACATGATCAGAAAATTACTCCATAATTTGCATTCATATTGTTTATTTCCCCTTGTAAGTGATACTGTATTTTCTCTCACTTGAGGAATGATATAGAGATGTATATTTTAATAATGAGAAATCAATGTCCTTGGTTAAATTATTTTAAACTGTACATTTTCAAGAAGAAAATCATAAATCTCCACTGTAAATCCAGAGATAATTCCATCAGCAATAGAGGATAACGGAGATCATTCTATTCAGTTTCCATAAAGACAATGACCTGATAACAACAAATATTACCAATTTTACTGCAAGAAGTGTGAATTCATAAAGAACATATCAATTTTTGTTTATAAAAAAAAGTAAAAGAAAAGTGATATCTTCTGGAGAGAGCCTAGTCCATCCTCAACTAAATCTCTCTCCCCTAACATTAAAATAGCCATAAGTGAGACTTAAGTGTGCTGTGGCCCTGTGCTGGACCTCTGAACAGTAGTTAATTTAATTTCACTCTTGAAGTCAACATTCCACATCTAAAAATAGAAAACTCAAAGTCACTCTCAGATACCCCGTTAGTGTTAATATTTGTTTTTCTCTCTATTTCCTATACGCGAAAACTACCTCCCTCTATCAGTAGAATGGGCTAACCATAGCCCTCTTATAATATGTTAGCGTAGCTACTGGTCTCTATGCTTGCATCTCTTTACAAGGCACCTTTCAGCATTCTCAGTGCAGCTTATTTTTTAAAGTATCAATCATTTCCCCATAAACTTGCCTACTGTAGAAATGTACAGTTTGTAATGGAGCACTGACAAAGAGTTCCTTAAACCAAGTAAAAACCCTGAAGTTTTGTACCCACTTCACTGAGCTCTTTTGCATTCTTGACGTATATATTAAAGCACTAATATTTTTCCCAAATATTCTAAGGTGACTGCCTTCACAAATTCAGTCTAAATGTAAAGTCTCCTTTCCTCCCATAGCCAAATAAGAAAATGCAAATAAACATTGAAAACAGATAAAAAATAACCTTTCAAAACCCATAATTTCCACAGACTCATATCCTTCAAAATCCTTATTTCCTGTCCCTCTTTCTCGTAGCTCAAGTGTTTCCCAATAACTGTAAACTGAAGTATCTTCAATACCAGTGGCTCAATTCACAAGAAGACTCTTAGGCATGGTGACATTGAACATCATCAGGTCTAACTTTTAAGTGCTTTGAAAATTACTGGGATTCACAAAGCCTGCATTAGGTGTCTAGGTTCTCTATACAAAGAATGAGGAGAGGTAGGCACCTTAGAATGGGATTCACAGAAGCCAGCATGGTAGGCAGCACTTATACCAGTCAATGGGAGATGCCAAGGCAAAGGGTGTATCTCTTGGAGAGGGCACCTAACTCTGGGCTACAGGGATGCAACTCCTCCTATCTGGGATTCTCAGCTGCAAACCCTCTCTTACGATTAGTGAGAAGCTGAATGATGCTGGGTAAGGAGGACTTAGGGTACTCACCTGGGATATGGGAGACTCCTGGTTCATCCCCCTCTTCCTGAGGGGTAGAAGGTATTTGAACAGGCATTTGCCACCTCTCAGGTGAGTGCCATAACACAGGGCTATGGAATATTCTGATGTGGGGGGTCCCTCAGTCTCTCCTTTTGAAGCTGTTCCACTGTGGATAAATGATTTAAAAAGTCATTGAAGCACGGGGACTGGCTCTAACTATCAGGCTTCAGAGTCATTCTTATGCTTGTTTTCTCTCTCTCGTTTCTCCAGTGACAATTTCATTATTTAGCCACAGTGGAACAGCTTGAAAAGAAGAGATTGAGGGAGTGCCCTCCCCACAAATCAGACTATCCCATAGCCCAGCATACTTACTTGAAAAGTGGCAGATCCCTGTTCAAATTCCTTCTCCCTATCAGGTGGAGGGGCAAATTGAGGCTGGGGCCTTCCACCTCACAGGTCAGTACCCTAACCATGAGGCTAAAAGATATGAGAAAGGTCATCCCTTCAGCCATTTTGAGTAAACTTTCCTATAGGGGTCTTATCTGTTAGGCGAGCTATGAGCATGCTTACCAGATTAGGCCACGCAGGTGCATTAGGCAAAGGAAAACCTATGTTTTTCCAATTCATGCATCACCCTTGGACTTACGCGTCCTGATGCTTGGCATGGGGCTGCAGTGCACCTGCTCAGAGGCAGAAATATAGGCACCTAGGGAACTTTTACTGCAAAAATTCAGGTGCTGAGCAAGTGAAGGTGTCTACAGTGTTCAGAGGCCGTTAAGAAAGAGTACTGGGAATCTTAGTGGGGCCTGATTCTGGGATTCAGGCACCTAAAGTGGCAGTTAGGCATCTACATCCTTTTCTGAACCTAGCCCTAGAATTGCAAGTCAAGAACAATCTTCAGTTAATTTTCATTTTCCAAAATTACTTCTTCAAATTGACATCATTTGGTACATTACAGCACCTTTCATCTCATCATCTCAAAGTGTTTTACAAGTACACCTCTATCCTGATATAACGCGACCCACTACAATATGAATTCGGATATAACGCAGTAAAGCAGCGCTCTGAGGGGGTGGGGCTGCGCACTCCGGCAGCACAAAGCAAGTTCAACATAATGCAGTTTCACCTATAATGCAGTACGATTTTTTGGCTCCCAAGGACAGCGTTATATCGAGGTAGAGGTGTACTAACCAATTATGTCTCACAACACTCCTGTGACATACAGTAGCTATTATTATCCTTATTTTAAAGATGAGGGAACAGATGCATCAAGATATTAATAGTCACATTTCAGAAAACATCCAACTTTAGATATCTTAGGGCAGAGAAGTTGACATTTACAACTGCAACTGCCTTCAGCAGGAGTGTAGTCGCATGGCAGGTAAGTTTTGAAAATTTTGGCCTAAGTGACATGCCCATAGTCACATACCAAGTCTGAAGCAAAGTGCGAATAAACCCCCCAAGTCCTGATTTCCAGTGTATTTATTAGACATGCTCCCTCCTAGTTTTCATTTCCATGTACAGTTGGAGACTAAACATTCATTCTTAACCATTAAGTTCAAAACTGCACACAACTTAGAGGCTTTTCTTCATCTTAGCTCCTGATCCTGCATCCAGAACTGACCGTATAGAATTCGGCACTCATGCAGAATCCCAGTTCAGTGGAAATCCCAAGGCATGCATGGGTCCAGGTCCCTAATTGGTAATTGTTTTGGACAAAACAGAACACGTATAAACACACTTACCAGAAATAAATTATTCCTAAAATTAAGTATCTTAAAACCTGCTCCTAACTGACTGAAGACAACCAAAATAAGAGATCCACCAAGCTTTTTGCCCAGATTTAGCTAAATTGGCTTAAAATCACACCTTAAGCTAAACTGATGCAATTCTGAGCATAGATAAGTCTTCAATCATAGCATGGGCACAGAATGTTTTCTCCTTGAATTCTACAATCATGAGATGCTTCAGTCAGCTATCTGACTGTCTGACATAGGCTTTAACTTCAGTGACAAAAAAGATTTTTTTTTTTAAATAAGTGTTAGCTAACTGTAATCCTACTGTAGGCAAGGCAAATTGTAGTTTTAATACATAGCTCTCAACTAGAGTTTACCTCAACTGGCTAATATATATTAAAACTACAACTTGCCTTGTCTATACTGAGATTTTAACATCTGCTAGTTGACACGGTATCTAATGTGTTACAAATGTAACATTTTTTTCTATTGCAGACATAGCCACAAGAGTACATTACCAGTCCAGAGTTTAAGGTGCTCAGTGTGACACACCAAGGTCAGTTAGGAGAAAAAAACAACAACAAAACAACGAAGGAGGAAGGCAGGTCCTAAAGTAATATCTTTGGTGATAAATTCTACTATCTGTTACACTCATGCAAACATATTGAAATCATTGGGCTTGTCTTTACTAGACAATTAATTCATATTAGAAAATGGCCTCAAGGAATAATGTTAAATAACACGATTTAAGCATGACTTAGTAGGCAGTATAGATGGAAACAACTAACGTTTAACATTGTGTCACCTGGTTGTGGTTAAATTTTTGGTTCCCATAAGGCTTACCTACTACCAGCTCACTTCAGCTGATTCTGGTGCTATTTGTAACTTCCTTATACAAATTGTCTTCAATAAAAAAAAAACAAAAAACTGCATTCAAGTAGAGCATAATACTGGAGTACAACTGCATCTTTCAGACCTAATACTAGAATTTTGTCCTAAATGATATATCTGTGAAAATTTTACTACCAAAAATAGTTGGATTCGTAAAAGAAAGCTCTTGATACTAGAGTTTTCTGTACTTTTCCAAAATACAGACATTATTTCATCATTTCTGATTTTTGGCATTTTTAGATTTGCCTCTCCTTATATTTATTCTCTGTTCCACTCTATAATTATTTTCTACTCTAATAGTACGCTATGATGAGTTCTCATCATGATCAATTCCTTTGCTTCAAAATCAAGTTTAGATCCAAGAGAAAACTTACTTTCTTGAACAGCATTGAGGATTTCTTTAAAAATCCATTTCTTCCTGTCGCTGTTCTTGTTTGTCCTCCTGGTTATCCTGCAAATCTACTTTTCCTGATGATGAGATGGAAAAAAAGAAGGGTTTGGTAATAACCTTGAAGCTAATCCTGCAAGTGGGATTTCACTAGAATTTAATTCAGTCACTACTGGAACTGTCAGAATGGACTTTTTTTTTCCATTCCCAATATTTTTCTGGCTGTGGCTGAGCATTATTTTCTTGCTTTCTTTTCTTTCTTTCTTTTTTTTAAATGCATGTGTCATGGTATAAGTCTTCACTTTGAACCTTAGAGTCCAAAAGATGGGGTACCAGCATGAATCCCCCTAAGCTTAATTACTAGCTTAGATCTTGTAGTGCTGCCACCAACCAGGACTTGCAGTGCCTGGTACTCTCTGATCACCCCAAAACCTTCCCAGGGGACCCAAAGACCCAGACTCCCTGGATCTGAACACAAGGAAAGTAAATCCTTTCCCCCACCGTTGCCTCTCCCAGGCTTGCCCTCCCTGGGTTACCCTGGAAGATCACTGTGATTCAAACTCCTTGAATCTTAAAACAGAGAGGAATGTTACTTTCCCCCCTCCTCTTTCCCCCTCACCAAGAGGCCATACAGATTCAAGCTCCTGAATCTAAAACAAAGAGGAAATTCACCTTTCCCCCTCCCTCAGACAGAGAGACAGAGATAAACACAGAGAGCAGGTTTTCCTCCCCCTTCTCTCCTTTCTCCCACCATTCCTGGTGAGTGCAGACTCCCTCCCCTGGGGTCTTACACAAGAACCCAAAATCAATTAGATTCTAAAAAGAAAAACTTTTAATAAAAGAAAGAAACTAATGTTGTCTCTGTAATCAAAGATGGTAAATTGTTACAGGGTCTTTCAGCTTATAGACACTAGAGAGAATCCTCCCCCTAGCATACATACAAATTGCAACAGAGATACAATTCTTCCAGCCAAATACAAATTAAAATTCTACCAGCCAGATACACATTTGCAAATAAAAACAATCAAAAAGACTAAACCGCCTTCCTACTTGTACTTACTACTAGAACAGAAATTAGAGCCTATAGGTACGCTCCGGTCACTCTCAGAACCCAGAGAGAACACCACAGAAACACACACACCAACAAAGACTTCGTCACCGAGATTTTAAAGTATCTTGTCTCCTGATTGGTCCTCTGGTCAGGTGTTCCAGGTTCACTGTTTGTAACCCTTTATAGGTAAAAGAGACATTAACCCTTAACCATCTGTTTATGACAGCATGCCATGGCACGTTCTGTTCAGCTCAAAACCAAGACTCCTACTGTATCCTGCAAACTCTTCTTCAGATATTTCTGCACAGCATTTAGCTTTGAACAGACTATTCTTCTACATTCTTTTTCCAACTCTCCTATGTCCTTCCACTCAAGTAGTACTCAGATTGCCTTAATATTTGCTTACTTTCTGAGACTAAAAAGAACTACAATGCCACACAGACTCATAGGACGTGTAGCCTGTCTGGCAGGTTCATAGGAAGTGTGAATGTAGAAAAGTTGTTTGAAGGAGTTAAACTATGAGGAAGCAGCAACAGACCAACATACTTGAGAGACACTACTGTATTTCCAATAATTGTTAATGTGGTTTAATAAAGGAGTTATCAACTTTCTGTAGGCTGCTATCTCTACCTGTTTGTACTCATGTTACCATTTCAAAATCAGAGGCCACAGTCACAAACAAGAAGTTACAGATAAGATAGGTGACGTACAGAGAGACAACAGTTTTTCAGAGTTACCCTTCAATAGCTACAGCACTACTAACCACTTGGTTTTGGACAATTTAGGGGTCTACTTATGCAAAAATTCATAGTTGCTAACTCTAGCCCTAAAATCACAATTATCAGCAATAATCAGTTGCTTACAGGAGAAATAACAATAACCATTTCAATGTGACTATCTGCAAAAATAAATTAATGGAAAAGAGATACAAGAGGTGGAAAACTTTAAAACTGAATCTAAAAAAAAAAGGTTCTTTCTGTAGATCTGGCCTAAATCTTTCACCCAACATAAAGACAATATTTATGATATAGCTGTTCACTTATGCAATGGCATGCGACTCCCAGCTGAACTTTCACTGCAGATAACTGATCAGTCATATTACACCATACTTCAAATCTGAATGTAATTTTAATTGTACTGTACAATAGGATACCATAGATGAGTTCAGAAGGAGACAGACCAACTGTTCGGTTTAGAAGTCTGAACACATGACTGGGAGAATCAGGATGACTTTCTGAATTTTAATCCTTACCCTAATTGCTGTTGTGGTCTTAAAGAGTTTCTTAATTGCTCTGCCTCAGTTTCTCTCTGTAAAATGAAGTCAATACTACTACTTCACACGGTGTTATGACTATTTGTTAATTAATTTGTATTGAGCTCTGTTATTAACTTTTTCTACATATCAAGGTTCTTTAATCTAGAAATGAACAACAAAATAAACATGGTCATGAATAACAATAGGATAATGCTGACTAGACCATAGTAGAATGTATCAATACCAAATGTTTTCCTAGTCCTTCCTGTTACTGAATACAAGAGAAAATATAAGACATTGAAATTCAAAAGTAGCGTGTCTGTCTGAGAACATGCTTGTTCCATAACTGAATGCAGTGTAATGTGTGGAAATGTGACAAAATCAAACCTTAATTCTTATATTAAATGGTACTAGACCTGGATCTATCAAAAATTTACACTGCAGTGGTACACAGAGTATCTGTAATGCACCAGAAATAAAACCAAATGACAAGGGAATGTTTAGTGAACCTGCCAATCTGTTCAGAAGCATTAACACAGTGAAGTATGAGGTTATTCTGTACATTCTCCTAGTCTGCTGTGAAACATGAGACCAAGGACAAAATGCAATAGCAAGAAGAATAGTTCTTTAGTATGACGTCACTTTTGAAATCATGTTATTGGTTTTATAGAACATTTTTTGCTATATTTCTTTAACTAATGATTAATGAGTTCCAAGATTGGTTATAATGGATAGCCACAGAGTCCAAGTCTTCATTAGATTTTATATAATGGTGTATAACAGTTTCCATACAGGATCTACCTGTTTTCTCCACCTAATCTTTTTAATACCACAACCGTAGATGTGGCAGACTGTGACAGAGTTCTAGCTGTAGCACTCTGGTTAGTGAAGTTGCTGCAGCACAGAGAAGGCTGCAGGCTTAATTGGAGCCAATTAACCTATTTTTAGAGGGGATTACTGAGACTTGGGCCTGGTCTACACTACGCGTTTAAATCGATTTAAAGAGCATTACATCGATTTAACGCTGTACCCGTCCACACTACAAGGCCCTTTATATCGATATAAAGGGCTCTTTAAATCGATTTCTGTACTCCTCCCTGACAAGAGGAGTAATTTTTCTTGAGCGTTGCATTGTGGGTATACTCATCTTCCAATAGCTATCCCATAGTTTACCTGACAGTCTCCCCCGCTACCTATGGATTCTGGGTTGAATCATTATGTGAAATCTACGGGTGGTTGCTGGGTAAAGTCATCAGATCATTTCCTTCCTACCTGGGAAAACCAATTCAGCTGCCGACACCAATCCTTTCGTGCGTTTTTCCCTGGATTAGCCCTGCAGAAGCAAGTAATCGCATAGACACGAGCAGACCCATGCAGGACGCCGTCAGCTTTTTTTTTTTTCCTGCAACGCATATTGTGTAAAAACTTGGATTTGCCAACGGAAAGAGGGGGGAGGCGGAGTAACTCCCAGCGCTTTACCAGACACAGCAGCATTCACTTGCTTTTGCAACCTGATAGCAGCAGATGGTTAACCAGTCGTCTGTCCGTCACTGCCGGATAAACTTGCATGGAGATGACGGTTATCTCTCCCTCTGTACTGTCCACTGCTATCATGAGTGCCCCTGGCTGAAATCGGCCAGGGGCGCAACGCAAAGCAAAATTGGGTTGAACTCCACTTGGGACTGAGTTCAATCCCTCCTTATGGTAATTTAAAAATAGAAGTCAGTCCTGCTGAATAAGGGGCAAGTGTATTATGAGGACCAGGATACAGAGCACACCTGCTCCGTGTCAATATTCACAGGGGTGCCCTGCAACAACCCCACCCGTTGCTTCCCTCCTCCCCAACCTTCCTGGGTACGTGGCAGGTCTTCCCCCCCCCCATTTCTGTCAGATTATAAAGAATGCAGGAATTAAGAAACAGGAACTTGTTTAAGTAGAAAAATGAGGGGGAAGCAGCCGCCACAGGGCTATGACAGTCCAGGCAGTACGAAAATCTTTTCTTTACACAAAGGAAACGGGAGGGTGCTGATGAAGCTCAGCCCCAGTTGCTATGATGAAGCACAGTTCCAGCCGTTCGTACATTCTACTGGAGTTAACTGGAGTCATTGCCCATTTTACCAGGACGCCCCCGGCACCTCACCTGAGCCAGCCAGGAGCACGCACAAGCTGTATGGCGACGACGGATATCAGTCCATATTGTACGTCTACCACGGTGGCAAGGGGGAGAGGAGCGTATACTGTCTTCACTTGCTGCAGATCGCTACACAGCACCATTCATACACATAGGGTGACATTGAAAGAAGTCAAGAAATGATTTCTTTCCCTTTTCTTTCACGTGGGGGGCGGGAAACTGAGGAGCTATTCCCTGACACCATACGCCAGACACTGTGTTGAAACCTACAGACATTGGGAGCTCAGACCAATGAATGCAAATACTGTTTCAGAGACTGCTGTGGACTTGTGGGATGCTGGAGTCCTCGTACCCCTCCATCCATGAGCGTCCATTTGAGTCTCTGGCTTCCGTTACGCTTGTCAACGCAGGGCTGAGTATCCTGGAGAATTTTATTCAAAACGCTTTTGGCATTTCATCTTCTGTAACGGAGTCTCTGACTACAACAGATTTGTCTCCCCATACAGCGATCAGATCTAGTATCTCCCGATATGGTCCATGCTGGAGACTCTTTTTGGATTTGAGACTGCATCGCCACCCATGCTGATCAGAGCTCCACGCTGGGCAAACAGGAAATGTAATTCAGAAGTTCGCTGGTTTTTCCTGTTTACCGGCCGCTGCATCGAGTTCAGATTGCTGTCCAGACGGTCAGTGGTGCACTGTGGGGGATACGCCCGGAGGCCAATAACGTCGATTTCCGTCCACACTAACTGTAATCCGATATGTTATATCGAAAAAATTTTGAAAGCCGAC
>NC_133769.1:57105904-57107824 GCF_003597395.2 Chelonoidis abingdonii | reverse complement strand
AGAAGTTTCCATCCAACACATTATTGGTGTGAAATCCCCAATGGTGACAAAGTGGAGAGGCCATGGCTTATGCACTCAAAAACCCAGAATGCTGCATAGTGTTTTTGTTGCAGACTCTTCCAGTCTAATGTTCCAGCCACATTGGGTTCTATAGGAACAAAGGACTGGAAAAATCTGGCTAGAAATCTGGCATGCCATGAGAAGGCATCAAATCACCACAGAGCATTCCACAGCTGGAAAGAGCTTGAGATGAGACTAAGGTTAAAGGCCACCATAGATGATCAGCATCAAGAGAAGATTGCATCAGAGTCTCTTTACCGGCAAAAATGTTCTGAAAAGTCTCATTGCCATTGTGAGAATGCTTGCTACCCAAAACCTAGCACTGCATGGCACTTCAGATCAACTGTATGTGCCAAACAATGAAAATCTCCTTAAAACTGTGGCGCTGATGGCTGAGTTTGATGCTGTACTCCAGGAGCATCTAAGACGAGTCACCACCCAAGAAATGAACACACACCACTACCTTGGAAAAACAGTTCTAAATGAGATCATACAGTTACTGGCAACAAAAGTCAAACAGAAGATTATGGCAGATCTGAAGTCAGCAAAATATTACTCTGTTATTCTGGACATCAGCCATATGGAACAAATGACTTCAAATGGTGCATTTTGTAACAACAACAAAACCTAGTGAAAATGTCCCTGCAATGGAGACTGTCAGACAGCATTTTCTAGAATTTATTGACATTGATGATACTATAGAAGCTGGTATGACAAATGTGCTTCTTAAAAAGCTGGAAGGTATGGAATTGCAATAGCTGACATGAGAGGTAGGCTACAATAATGGTCCCAACATGAGAGGAAAGAACAGAGGAGTGCAGACACGGATCCGAGAGTTAAACCCTCAAGCTTTTTTTATCCCATGCAGTTCTCATTCACTGAACTTCGTGGTCAGTGATTCTAGCATCAGCTTCTAGTGAGGCTGCTGAATTTTTTAACGTAATTCAAAGCATCTATGTATTTTTCTCTGCATCAACTCATTAATGGCAAATTTTGAAGCAACACCTGGGAACATCCTCTCTGACACTGAAACCACTGAGTATCACACAATGGGAAAGTTGAGTGGAAATGATAAAGCCTATTAAACACCAAATTGAGAAGACAGATGATACCCTAGTTGCCATTATGGAGGATAATGCTATAACAGGAACTGTTCATGGGAGAACAGTGGCAGAGGGAAATGGAATCACCAGAAACATATATAACTTCCAATTTCTGTGTGGCTTAGTGTTGTGGCCTGATATACTGTTTGAAATAAATGTTGTAAGCAAGAGACTCTGAGGCGTTGACCTTGATATATCTGCAGCAATGGAACGACTGGACAAAGCAAAGTCATACCTACAGTCTTACTGGTCAGATGAGAGATTTCAAATGTTCTGAAAAGTGCACAGAAGTTGGCGGAACTTCACACTGAAGCTATTTTCCCATCCATTCAAGAATACAAGACGATGACATTTTGATTACGAGGCATGGGATAATCCCATAAGAGACCCCAAACAACAATTCAAAGTTGAATTCTTTAACCAGGTGCTAGATTGTGCAATACAGTCAGTTGAAGAACCTTTCATGCAGCTCAAGTAACACAGCAGTATATCTGGGATATTGTATGATATTCTCAAACTCCTCACTATATCTGAAGACGACCTACACCAGCAATGCAGGTCAGTAGAGACAGTGTTGACACATGATCCCATGCGCAATGTTGATGAGAGTGATTTAGGTGATGAACTGAAAGCCCTTTCAAGATACATTTCAGCAAGATCAACTCCAAAGGCCTTTCTGGAATATATGTGCACAAATAAGATGACCACCCTCTTTCCAAATGCTTTTGTTGCTCTGCGCATACTTCTAACACTTCCT
>NC_133769.1:57053256-57102127 GCF_003597395.2 Chelonoidis abingdonii | reverse complement strand
AGAGTGCAGTGCTAGGAACAGCTAAGATACTGCGCAGAACCCTCAAACTCCCAGGCCTCTGGTAGAGGACCCGAGGTTGAGGAAGACACATACCACCCATAGGGGTGAGAGGGGAATTTTTTTTTATATATATATATATACTTGGCTTCCAAACACAACAACATTTGCAAATCAAAATTTTTTGTTGTCCTTTTAATAACTAAATTAACTGCAGAAATAAATGTGCTATAACTTACCTGTTTTTGCTCCCATTTTACTTTAACAAAGCAGCTATTCTCAATAGCCAGATGGACCCTGTTAAGAAGTCATTCTTCCAACAGTGCAACATTTTTGTTTACAACTGCATTGCTTATTATGTTCATCTCACTGTCTAAGAGTTAGAAGCTCCACTGTGGTACACAGAATGGACATGCATTAGTCCCAGCACTATGTTTCTGAGAGGGCTACCAGGAAAGGAAAAGCTGATAGGGAGCATGCTACTACCCTGTCGCACAGCCACCAGTAACCTCCCTGCTAAAAGTTTGCCAGGTTGTGAATATGGACACAGCAGTGCATTCTGCTCTCCTTGGGAAGAGGCAGGGACTGAGCCATAAATCTGCAAGAAATGCTGGCCTTGTGGTCCATATACTAGGATGGCAATGGAGAGTGCCCAGGCTCGTGTCTTTTTTTCAGCCTCCCCCACTGCCATGCGCATGGTCCAGTCACAATCATGCTGTCACTCTCTCTCTCTCTGCATAGTTCCTCCCTATCTGAGGGTGATGAAAGTCACAAATTGAGCGGCTAATACTGCATGGAGTAGTATTCACCTACACAGCTATCTGCAAGACAGGTCAAAAGTGGCTGCTGAAGGTGCTAGAACATTACGTAATGTAACACACTGAGATTTCTGTAATATACAAATGTAATAATACTAATTTTTTTGACTTAATACTGGATAACATGCTGCTTCTGAAATTACCATACAGCACATGGATTAAAAACTGGCTGGCTGACCAATATGACAAAACCCAGTTGTCAATGGGGAATCATCATTAAATGGGTATGTTTCTTGAGGGGGCTCCGCAGGGACTGGTACTAATCCTGACACTATTCAGTATGTTCACCAATGATCTGGAAGTAAATATAAAATCCCTGGCTGATAACATTTACAGATAACACAAAGATTGGTGGAGTGGTAAACAATGACTAGGACAGTAGAGCAAACTGAATCACTTGGGAAGACAGGCCCATTTAAAGAAAATGTGTTTTAATATAGCCAATTAGAAAGTCATATATCTAGGAACAGGGAGTGCAGACCACACCTACAGAATGGGGGCATGTATCCTGGAAAGCATTTAGGGGACAGAGCACAACTCTAAATAGGATTTAGGGCTCACACTGGACAAGCAGTTGAATATTTGCTCCCAGTGTGACAAATGGGACTAATGAGATCCTTGAATGTATAAGCAGGGGTGTAGTGAGTAAGAGTAGGGAGGTAATTTACCTCTTATACCACTTTGTTGAAATTCATGCTGGACTACTGAATACAGTTATGGTGTCCACTTTTTTAATAAGGATGTTGAAAAACTGGAGAGGGTGCAGAAAAGAGATAGGAAAATGATTCTAGGGCTGAATAAAATGTCTTACTGGAGAGAATTAGAGAGCTCAATCTCTTCAGTTTATCAAAAAAATTGACTTGATTACAGTGTACAAATAACAATGGGAAGAGAACACTGGGTAATAAAAGGTTCTTTAATGTAGGGGAGAAAGACATAACAAGAACCAATGACTGGAAACTGAAGCTAGACAAATTCAAATTAGATACACTGATTAAACAATGGCACAAACTACGAAAGGAAGTGGTGGGTGCTCCATCTCTTAATGTCTTCAGATGAAGACTGAATGCTTTTCTGGGAGATACACTTTAGTTAAACACAAGTTGTTGGGCTGAGTTATAGGAGTAATTGGGTGAAATTTAATGACCTGTGATATACAGAAAGTCAGACGAGATTATCTAATGGTCCCTTCTCACCTTAATCTGTAAAACTCTATGAAGACTCCCTAGCACTCTCTCTGCAAAATAGTACCAATGGCTACACAGGGTGTGTGCCAAGAGGTAGGCATAAAGCTTACAGTTGTCACCATTCTCTTCCTTAAGTTTAAAAAAACACCAAAAAACCAAGAATCAAATGTAAGATGGCAGCACCAGCATCCAATTTCATGACATTTATGCTTATTCCGAAATAGCATTTTGCATACTACATACTATCATAATTCGTACCCCAGATATACAAAGACTGGAGAGACAGAAAAACAGAGAGATAAAGAGAGAGAGTTTTACCACAGGTTCTTCTCGTCAGGAATGGCATGCATTTACTGGTCTATGAATTCATCTAGCCATATATTCCCAATATGATAAAAAAAATGCCTACCTGAAATTTTTATTTGAGCTACTTCTCCATCTCCTCCTTCACTGTGTGCTCGAACCTCAACAATATATTCACCATCTCTGGGGACTGGCAACTCTATTGAATGTGTGCCAGTTGAATACAATGTGCCCTCATGCTGGCCATCTGGTCTATACAGCACCTTGCAAAGCCATAAACAAGTACAGTTATTGAAATGTCATGTTGCAGCTGATACCACAGTTGCATCCTTCCAGTTTTGATTAACAAGTTTAGGGTGCTAATTTTATGTGTACATACTTAATTTTAGATCAAAACTAAAGAACCTATGCTGCTTGCAGCTTGCTATAATGTAAAGGAGCCTGGAGGGAGCAGATATTTCCTTTTTTATTTCTAACTAATGGCAAAACAATATCATCTCCTTGATAGATAAATTTTCCATGTGGGTTCAAGTTAAGAATGACTGAGGATAATACTTTCAAGCTCACCAACCAAAACAAAAACATACCATACATCTTACCGCATACTAGAGAATGAATGATTTAATGTCCTCAGAAGGTAGCACAATTTTTCTTTTTTATTAATATGTTTCAGAGCTAGTAAATTATTATAAATGTGAAGTTAGCATGTGACTTATAAGATACATGGAAAAGATCTCTGCTCATCTTCAATGATTCACAGGAAGTAACTCAATCCATCAAACAAGAACTTGTGTAGCACTCTAGCTCTTTTACGCCAAGTAAACACCACCACCAAATAGGATCCTGTTTTTAATGGTTTCAGCATATTGATAGCTATACCTAACCATCTTCCTATAATTTATAGATATGCTTGCACCGTAGTTGCATGTACCATAATGTGCTGTCCCTTTAAGGACAGCTTTATATAGACTGGTTCTATTAGCGTCTTTGATTTATAAATACAGGTATTCTGGAGGTTGTAATTCTCAGAGGGAGGATGGGAACAATAGGCTGGAAGTAACTCATCCTGGGAAAAGGGGAAAAAATATAAAAGAGCATAATTTTTTGAATGTATGCTGTGGGAGACATGTCACTGTGGGAGCAATCAGTTCTGTTGCATGTCTAAAATGGTGATTCTCAGCCTTTTCCATACTTTGACCCACGTTATAACATAAAATTTTAGGCTCCCTCCCATCTCACCATAAAAAAGAAGGGTGTTCATAACCCTCCTCCAAAGACATTGGGGAACAGGGGAGTTGTGACCTCTAGATTGTGAACCCATGGTCTAAACTAAGGATGCAAGCACATTAGAGCCAGAGTAGGTAGCAATATTGACAATAAGATATACTGTGTGCAGGATATAAAAGATAGAAACTATTTTTACAGATCATACTTTGTATCCTTGAACAGCAGATTCATTTGACTTTGGCGTGACATGGTCCCAGGTGATGATGTACCTTGAACCAGACCTGACTGTACTGATAATTCTGGGACGTTGGCTTGGAGCTGAAAAATAAACATACAATTTTGTGTGCAGAAACAATGATGCTTCACAAACCTTCATTTACATTTGAATGAGCCTTCTATAAAGGAAGATTATGGCTGGCCTTTCTGTGAATGTGAGCCAGTCTCTCTCCTGGAATGCAGTTCTACGGCTCCAGCTATGCATTTTTGCATGGCTTGTGCAATGGGCTCCCTGTGGGTTTGGCATTTGTGTGCTGCCAGAACAGACGGGGCCAATTTCTATCCCTTTCTGTGGAACTGGGCTTGTGTTTCCTTGCAGGCATCTATGTCCAGAACCTCCCAGAATTTAGCTTAATTATACTTATTCACTGAATTTAAATCTTTAAAAAATTATATAAAAGCATTTCTATAGCACTTATCTGTGTGGTAATCAGAGTGCCTTCCTGTACAA
Organism: Chelonoidis abingdonii; assembly: GCF_003597395.2. Taxonomy (NCBI): domain Eukaryota; kingdom Metazoa; phylum Chordata; order Testudines; family Testudinidae; genus Chelonoidis; species Chelonoidis abingdonii. The sequence continues at coordinate 57,097,868 of NC_133769.1, read as the reverse complement.
AGTGTAATTATAGTTAGAACAGTAGCCATGTAAAATGGAATCTTCTTATCCAGACATATGCTCCCTGCAGGCCTGAGTCAAATGGTATACTACTTACCTTATTGACAAAGCACATGTTACTCTCAGACATTTTTAGGCCATCCAAGCACATTTATAAATAAAGAAACACAGTCCTTAATTAAATATCACTCATGGCTTCATTATTATTTAATTATTTAATTCTGTCGCATACAGGATTTCAAAAGTGACTAGTGATTCTGGGTGCCCAAACTGAGCCACTTTAAAGAGGCCTGATTTTTAAAGGGTGGATGCTCAACACATTCTGAAAATCAGCTCCCCTTTAAGGTGTCTCCAGCTAGGGAGCTAAACACTGAAGTGCCACAAGTTCTGTGAAAATCTTTGCTTGAGGCTATAACCTATGGAGCCAAGCCTACATTACTCTTGGACCAGATCATGGCTTGCCGTGCCTGGCTGTAGAGATGTCCCTTACTCCCCTGTGCCAGATTTCCAAGTTGAAATGACAACGAGTGGAGATTAGCTTCTTCAGAGCCACACCTCCACAACTACCTGCTGCCCCATACAAGGGGCTTGTGTTACTGCCACAATTTAACCCCTGGGAAAACCCTGTGTGTATGTGTCACAGACACACAGTCTCGGTGCTCTGGAACAACTCTGAATGAAGTCAGGCAGGACTCTGATGGAGAGTATCTCCCCTCAGGGCACGCTGTCATCAGGGCAAGAAGCCTGCTCAGTTTCGGCAATTTCTAGGTTTGACCTCAGAGAGTCCAGCACCCCTGTTCACACAATGAGCTCCCCGCAACAAGTCCAGCCTTACATGCCTCCAAAGGGCCCTGCACCCCAACTTCGCAGTCAGCAGTGAGTCTCAGCCAGCATTGTAAAGCAGAAGGGTTTATTAGTTGACAGGAACACAGCACAGAAGAGACCTTGTTAGCACAGAAATCAAAGCTCCAAAGCTCTGACCCTCCCCCTGAGACTCCAGCCAGAAGACTGCCTAGCTTCTAGCAGCCCAGCCTGAGACATGCCTGTTGCCCCTCCTCCATCTTTTGGTTTTTTCCCGGGCAAGCAGGTCACTTGGTCTGCACCAATACCTCTGTCTCATTCTTGCAGAGGGGGGCCCAGCCATCAGTTGCCAGGCTACACAGTGTCAGCCATTCTCTGAACCCAGTCAGCAGTCACACTTGCCCTCTAGGGACTCTGCAATGATCAAACACCCATATCCCATCACTAGACACTTGAATAATACATAGGGAAAACTGAGAGATGCACACAGTATTCAGAAAAAACAGTAAGAACATTCCCACTTTGCCACAGTCTGGTGTTAAACCCAGTAGTTATAGTATTAGTATATGCAAAGTGCAAATGCATAGTAACGAAGTGCAGAACTTTAGAAATAAATCCAGAGTTCCTTTACTTACGTGCTTTTCTTGTAATGATATCAGCAGCAACACTGGGTGGTCCATATCCTGCACTATTGTAGGCGGAAACATCTACATGGTACCGGGTACTAGGTTTCAAATTTTCCAGTCTGGTTGAGTAGTCCTGACTGCTCACTAGCACCCGCTGCGCAGCGGCTTCTTTGTCATGAACAGTCCAGTAACGAATCTGTACACAGTTGAATTGAGTGATAATTTGATGTAATTAATGATATTGAAATGTTACAGAAACTTTAGACTGGAGGACAGAATAATTTTAAAACAATAAAGTTTGTTTCTGGCTAATTGCTACTCCTTATATTAAGCCAAGTGATAGGATCATATCAAGAAACAGAAAATACTTCAGATTTGATGTAGAAACTTTTCCACTAATGAACCTGATTTGTACCCAATTAAACCAATGGAGGTTTTGTGATAGACTTAACTGGGTGCAGGACTGGGCCTTACTAGAACAGGGCTATCTTGCTGTTGCTCTTTTATACTCGAAAATTTTACGCTCAACTTTAATATCATTTTCTAGGTCACAATGTACTCTGTAATGCAAAGACACCTTGGACTAAGTTGTACAGTACACTCCACTTCCTACTTCATGGCATTCTAGCTAATACAATCCCTACAAAAGCAATTCATTCATATTTTTCATTCTGCTCTCATTCCCCACATACAGTATGCCCTATCCAGACCAAGCTGGAGAAACCCTTCTCTCTCTATGAAAGATGCTGCTCAAAACACTTTTACTAAAATTTATTATCCACCATAACTTTTATCACATTCAGCCAGTGTTTTTGTTTCTGTGATTTAAAGGTTATAATAAGCAATTGACAAAGCAGTTTGACAGCACAGTAACGAGGTATAAGAAACAAAAGGGATCTACATCACCCAACCTGATATCTATTTCCTGCTCATTCCTCTGGGAACTGTGTTTAACAGACTGAACATGCATTGAAGTTAGACATCAAAGCATTATCACATACTTAATAAACTGACTTGTTATCAGAACTTACTTGTTTTTTTTAAATCTGCTCTTGTCTTCTAGGAGGTGCTTTAGCTAAGTAATGAAGCTTAAATGGTTAAACTGAAGAAGTGTACAATATTGTATGCGTTTTTAAACTTAATATTTAAGTCATTTTTCTATAATACTTAATGTTTTAGGAGTGTTTATAAATTGTTATAATTTCCCCTCTCTTTAAATATATTGTGCATTCTTATCTTTTATTTCACTCTCCTCCGCCAAATATCATTAATCACTATTAAACCACATAAGACCAGGTAGAAAACACTGACAAGCAGTTCACAACCTACTTTGTATAGGTTCCCTATTTTCCTCTTCTCCTTGCCCTCAAAATTCTCCTCTGCTCTCTTTTCTTTGTATCAACTTAAATTATACATTCAAGAAATATATTAAGACCAGTCCATTAATGCCAATGTCAGGGGCAACTCAGGGATTTAATACTAGGTCATCACTGAGTTGACAGACATTTTTATTAGAAAGGGAACAGGATTTATACCCTCTTCTACCCAATCTCTTTCCTCTCCTTTTTACCTGTAAACTCACTGAATGTGCAATCTAAAATCAATGCACTCACTTCCTCTCCTTGAGCTCTGTACTGGATCCCTTCCAATATTTCCACTCTACTAAAACAATTCTCAGTAGAATTCGGACACATATGCAAACACTCACAACTTCCCAGTTACTCTAATGGCCTCTTCTTCATCTTCATTCTCCTTGACCTACCAGCTTCTTTCATTCTGTCAATCATCCTCTCCTACGTAATCATCCTCCTATTCTCATTAAGCTTGCAAGAATCTGCCCGCTCCTGGTTCTCCATCTACCTACGATGGTTTCTTTAGTGCCTCTCTCAGCGGATGCTCCTCCTTTCCTTCCCTATTCTTTGTAGGTATTCCCCGAGGCAATTAGCAGGCCAAAAACAAGTTGTGGTTAGCTGTGTTAGCAACAGTACTTTTAAAAAATATCCTACTGTGTTTCTGTCTCATACATTTCTATGGAAAACAGCCTGGACAACTCTATTAAAGATACATTATCTGTGATTTTCAAAAATGGATGCCTATGACTAGCCTCCTGCGTCCATACGTAGGCAACTAAATAAGTTGACTTGACTTTCTGAAGTGCTGATCACCCAGCAGCTTTCTCTGAACTTTGGAGGTCATTTATTTAAGCACCAAAACATATATTTAGGAAGGAAATATAAGGTACCCACTTATTACAAATCCTGGTCATTATGAAATTATGAATTTTTGATGATACTACACAGGGTCCGTTTCACCACTGTCTTGTGGAATCATTCACAACTGTGCAACATGAGAGTAAAATATTATCAATATCAATTGGTAGCACAGTTTGCACAGATGTAAGCAACTACAAAAGGCACAAGCTGTGGAGGACGAGGTCCACAGCATTTTGTTTTTCAAGTACTTTTAGTCTGTGCATTTTTGCTCTGCTCCCACCTTCCTTGTAAATTATTTTAGCTGATACCACAACAGAACCCTTTTAAGCCTTCCTTTAAGAAAGAGGTTAGTGTTATTACTAAACTATTCCATTCTTTAGGTCAGTGGTTCTCAAACTTTTGTACTGGTGACTCCTTTCACATAGAAAGCCTCAGAGTGTGACCCCCCTTTATCAATTAAAAACATTTTTTTATATAGTTAACGCTATTATAAATGCTGGAGGCGAAGCAGGGCTTAGGGTGGAGACTGACAGCTCACGACTCCCCATGTAAGAACCTCGTGACCCCCTAAGGGGTCCTGACCCCCAGTTTGAGAACCCCTGCTTTAAGTAAACCTTTCCTTGGAGGGTCTTCAATTTAGCAGACAAAGGTATAACTAGCTCCAATGGCTGGAAGTTGAAGCTAGATAGATTCAAATTACAAATAAAGGGCACTTTTTTAATAGTGAGGGTACTTAACCACTGGAACAACTTCCCAGAGGTTGTGGTGAATTTTGCATTCCTGAAAATTTTTAAATCAAGATAGGAAGTTTTTCTAAAAGCTGTGTTCTGGTTCAAACAGGAATTAATTCTGGGAAGTCCCATGGCTTGTGTTATACAGTATGGCATATTAGGTCACAATCATCCTTTCTGGCTTTATAATCTAGGAGGCCTCAAACAGAACTGATACAGCATGTTCTGATAACATAAGCACCCCTATTTTGCTGTCAAGCCACATTTGGCTTAGTCTTCTTTTCAGCTGGCATTAGGTTTTGTTCCCTAGATATTTCACTTTAAGGAGACTCCAAAAATATGTTGAGAGAGGTTGTGTTGGCTTGTTTCTCCAGCTCCTACCACTGCTACTCTCCCACTCACAAATTATGGTACAACTTGCTGTTTGGCAAGGCTTGATGTTTCTCTTAAGCGTTTAAGTTAAACCGTTTAACTTTCTTCTACCCCCAGGTCTGCACTGTAGCTGAATGAGTGGTGAGACAGTAGAAGGGTTTCCCTTCCAATTGAAATGCCTAGAGGGGCATTTTAGCAGCCAAAATAATTGAACCAAGGCTTTCCTAATTTAATTTATACATCAAAGTCTATTGTCAATGCTTACATAAGTTTGCCTGTCAATAGTAATAATACAAGCTGTCCATACTATGATCATTATAACCATATGATTACCATCATGGCTCTACCAACTCTTTCACAATATAGACATAATTGCACATGCATACGCTGACCAAATTGGCTCCCACTTTAAACATGGTTTACAGCATGCAAGCATATGTATTTTTCTGATTATAGAAATGAACATGCTGCACAGTTTTGGAAATTAGTCCAGTAGCAGCCACCACTTAGAATTTTCTTGAAATACATTTAGGTGAAATAGATACACAATGTCACTACATTCTTTTGGGAAGTAAAACAGGACTTGGAGGAAATGTTGTGTGCTGCCACCTCGGAGATCTATGCGTGACATTTCTAGAACAGTTTCACTGACTGGGCCCAGTGAGGCTCCCTGTTCTTTGAAGGCAAAAACTAAAGTCTATGAAAGGCTGGGGTTAGTGATGATGCTTGCTGGTAACATTTGCTGGATGTTTGAAAGAACAGCATTAGTTTAAGCTTAGGAAACATCAGTTTTATGATGATCCTGTTTGAGAAGCATGTGTTGTGAAGTGAGCAATGAAAAGGGGGGCTGAGAATTCAGGAGAAGCTGGAAGCCTTAGTAACCCAACTCAGACCCAGGTCACTTCAGCACTCTACCTAGACAAAGCCAGAGCTCTTGGTGTAGGAATCCCTTGCAAAGGGCACCAAGATATTCACATATTTCCATGCTTCTACAGGGAAAAAAAAAAAACCCCAACCAACGAACCAAACCAAAAAAAACCAAAAACAGATTTTTGTGGTGCTTAAATACTGGAGAGAAAATGTTCATGTTTAGGCTTTAAAATGACTAGACTGTATCATTGACCTATTTTATTAAAATATGAACTAAAATTACTTCTATGTCAATCTTTTAAATATCCAGGCTTTTTCCTTACTGAGGTATTATCACAATGTGGAGAAACAAACAATATGCATCTCTCAGACAGAGATCCTCTCTGGTATAGATAATCACATACCTTTCTAAATAGTTGCTTAGTCTCAGAGTAGTATTTTGATTCCATAATACTGTAATGAAGTGTTGTATATGGACCTCTGCTTTCTACTGGCTAGAACCACAACTCCTCAACTGTATGCCCTATGCTATTAACAGCTTGAGGTATTTCTCCTTTGGTTTAAGTTGGGGCCTGTGCAATTGGAACAAGGGGATCTGAGCACACTCTCCATTTCTGCCATGAAGTTCCAAATGGACCTGAGTCTGCTGCAAAGTGACATCTGTGAAATAGTAGGTGGTCAAATGTCTGTCTGTTATGGTCTGATTAATGATAATTGTGGTGGTGATGTTGCCACGAAATGCAAACCTGTACAGTGACTGCCAGGGGTTCACGCCTTCATTTTTTGGTACACTTTGACATGTTAAATGCATGTTTTACCTAGGGATGGTGAACACACTAAAGCTTTTGTTGATCACTCAACAGCTGCCCAAAGTCCTTGAACCCCTCTCACCTGGGAGAAACTGTCTATATTCCTCCAATTCATCTACATGCTGTACAGCTAGGTGTACAATAAAATAAGTAACAGAGTTGTTAAACAATTTGAGCGAGAAAAAGGAATGAAACTTTCAGCCACTCCACTGAGATGCGAATTAAATTCCTTGCAGGAATAAGATCATTTAAAAATTAAATTAACCTAAATTCCAAATACATTGAATCTTGGTTCAAATGACTTAAATTTAACCACTGTGACAATGCGATTCGTATGTATTAAACTCAGACGTCTATACAGCTTTTCTCTACCCATCTACTTAGGATACAAACATGAACATATACCTGGGTCATGATAATTATTTTTGGAAACCATGACTTATTCCCTTGAGTGCTGAGACACTAACACTGCCCCCTTTATAAAATCCCTGGGTCTCCTGAAGTATACTTCAAATACTTTAAAGGTCTATGGAGCACTTGATCGCTACTCTTTTTCCTTTTCTCTGGTCACCCTGTACTTTGGTTCAATTAAAATAATATCCAAATTACATTTCCTCATTGCCACTAGCTTGTTCAGTTGTCCAGTCTGTTCATTACATTTGAATCACAAACTGAATTTTTTCATTACAAGATTTTAGGTCAAATTTTGAGATCAGTTCCTTCTTTTTTGTGGTGTCCTGGACTATCCAAATAGGAATCCCCAGGGTAAGGGAATCCTCAGTAGGCACTGACAGTTTTGTGCCAGCCCAACTCCAGCTCTCACTGGACGGGTTGAACCAAGACTGAGGAGGGGGTTGTCTGATAGTCTCTGGCCCAATGTAGGTCATCACATGCCATCATAGATTAGCACTGCCTGCAAATCCCTAGGTTCAGGAAAACTCCCTTAACTCCCTTGTGGTCCCGTGCCTTTGGTGTGTCCAGATGATCCTGCACAGCAGAGAATCTAACTCTTTGTAAGCATGGGAGAGATATCAAGAAAGAAGCCCTATATGATCCTTGTGTGAGCTTGACATGAAAAAAAAGTTATAGAAATATTCTTTATCGTTACAGAACAAACATTTTATGTTGGCCAGTTGTACAACACAAAGTATGCTACAAAATAAAGCAGTAACAAAGCTTACGTACTAGAATCATGGAATTTGCAATTAAATCTTTCATATTTATCTATGTCACTTCCAAGAAATATGACTAAAGCTATAAAATCCAATTATATTTTACTCATTTAATATACTTTATTGATATTAGTGAGGACACTTAGTGCCTAGTAAAAAAATCCCCACAAAACAGTTTCATAACCATAAATGTGTATAATAAAAGCCAAACAATATATTTACTACATGTAAGAAGCAGGAAATATATATACCCATTAGAACTGCATGTACTGGGCAGCTCATAAATCTTATATTCTCTGTATGGAGGGAGCTAGTTCATATTTTATCTTTCATTTAGGTGTGAGTTGAGGACATACCTCAGTAATAGCAAAATTTATCAGTTCACACTCATCACTGCTAGTGCAGTAGTCATGAGTGCCTGCTTTAGTGTCAAGAAAACCTGACTCTTCATGGTGTGAAAAGGCTAGTATCACAGGTAAAATGCCTTCAACTACTTTTCTCTCGGTATCCCCAACTCTTCGACTCTTGAATATATGGTGCCAGTTATATCCTGAGAGAGCTTTTTTTTCATGGAATGTGAAGGATTAAAATGAAAAGGAGGAAGTATTCTGATTTAACTAGGTATTTTTATAAATTGTGTTCGAAATGGACAATAATGCAATTAAATAAATAAATAAAACCTGAGAGTATGCATTCCAGTTTTTAAACAACTTTACTTTGATCAAATTAGCACCCCTTCCAGGCTTGGATTAAGACAGTCCAGGACACAGACCTCCCTGTAACGCTGTCCTGTGGTCCTGCCCCCATGCTGAAGGTCCCTTTACTGGCAGTGGCAAAGGGTCCTCCTCCCCTCCCCAGTAGGATAATACCCACTTCTCCCATCACAAGCAGCAGAAGAGGCCACTCATATTCACCCCAACAGCTGATGTACATCTGCTTGTGTAGGTAGGCTGGGACACAAAGAGAATCCTCTGCCGGGGTGATGTTGATGAGCTCCCCCCAGAGCAGTGGATCTTGGAATTTATACCCCACTGGGATTCACAAGGCAACTGACACCTCTAACTGATGCATTTTATGAGGCTATTCTGAATTTGCATATGCTCTTTTTACAGCATGTAGGTAAATATATGTCAGAGAATTAAAATTGCAAAGCAAGTCATTAACTTAGCAAGACCCAAATCCTTTTCTCAGAGCACTGCTGAAGTAAACAGACTGTATGCTGCAGAGTTCTCCAGCGGCTACTGTGTATGTGCAGGAAGAAATCCACTCTCTGCTGGGATGCTCCATGACAACTTCTGCATCTGTTTGATCCCTCTAGCTGTTGTGCCCCTTTTTTTGCAAGAGAGTGTAAGAAAAAGTTTCACTGGTGGATTTGGGTTGTTGTGGACCCAGTAGCCCTACCCTGCTCCCAAATCATTCCTTCTTGCTAGGGTGCACCAATGCTGGATGGCAAGCAGAAGATGCAGACAGACTCCCTCAAATCCTGTTCCACCTGCACATTAAAATCCCAGGATTCTGCATCTTCTACTGACTATATTCAGGCTGCAGCATCTGTTTCCAAGTTACTATAAATTCTGTTGGGGATATTTAAAAATAATTACTATACCTGATCATTTGATAATGTAGTGGTCCATTAGTTACTTACAAGTCTGTTTCTGCAGTGAGAAAGACATTACAGCGTACAGTGAATGTTTACACCCAAAACTTATTCTGAACCTGTTTTGAGACATTTATGGGCCAAATCCTCTACTGGTATAAACTGGAAAAATTCTTCTGTGGAGTTCTGAAGACATATGAAGATATATACAAGTAGGGGAATTTGACCAAAAGTCTTATATTTTAGTATCAAAATATTATACCTTATATGAAACATCTAATAGGTAGAGAAATAAATATGTACAGCAAACATCAATTAATGCTGAGCATTAAGAGTTAGAATGTGACGGTGTGTATTGTCTGTGCATAATCAATTACTGTATTTAAATGAATGTGAAGATATTTATAAGTGTCACTTCTGAACTCACCTGATATCCTTCAACAGATTGCTCAAAAACATGCTCCCAGGAAACGGAGATTTCAGAAGATGATAAGACTTTTACATTCACATTTCTAGGCTGTTCAGTAGGAGCTGGAAATGGAAAACATTCAACCCCATCAAGTGCATTGTAATATTTACTTGCATGGTCTTTTCTTGTAATATTTCGTATTATTTTTTCATTTTCACAAGGCCAAGTCCTCAGGTCTTTAACCTGTGTTTACTTAGGTAAACTCTAATTTCATTGGGTATTTGTTTTAGACAGGACTGAGAAAAAGTAGAGTAGGGATCTCAGGATTAGGCCCACATTAAATATTTATTAGCTTTAGCGGGTTCCAAAGTGAAAGTTTAATAAACTAAAAATATGCTCAAATAAAAACAGACAGAACCAAAAAAACCACTGATCTTTTACTCAGCTGTATAGTGTTTCTCACATTAAAAACTGTAGGCCACATTTTCAAAGTCAATTGCATGCAAATATTTATTTGCTTCTTATGCATGCAGATATAACATACTGTACATTATGTGTATGCAAGTCAGATAATTATGCATGCAGTGGGCTAGTTGTGTGTCTAAATGAATATGTATGTGCATTCACATCAGGTATTTGTGCATGTAAGTTGGACACATGCAAATGTTTGTGTATGCTTAACTTTAAAAATCTGACCTTGCATCGCCAAATGCACAATCAGACCATTTTAATGTGAAAAGTTTTCTTTTTATTTAAAAATTAACTTGTAGTGCCTAAAACAATAAGTGTTCGTTTAGTTAGAGGAAGCTGCCAATTTCACTCTATTGCTTGCATTTAAAAGGAGCTAATGAATGTAAAAATGCATAAACAGTGCACAGAATCTATGAAAGATTCCATTTTCAAGCTAAGATCAGTTGTCTTTTATGGGTCTTTTGAAACAAGTTGCAACAGACAGCCACTGCTGCTTCAGCACAGGAAAGCTTTCATATATTTAATCTTCCAACTGGGCATCAAATCAACTATGTATCAAAATAGCCACTATTCAGAAAAAAAAAATCAGTTACATTTCTTATGAGAAGTATCTAAGGCAACAAAATAATCTTATGTGCAAAGTTACTCTTTTTAATTGTCTTTCACTAACAGTTAATAATTCAAATGTATAACTTTAAAAAAAATGATGCACTGATGTTAAGGCTATTTTCTCAGTTATAAACATTTAAGTAAGCACAAACACCACAATCTAAAGTTTTAGTACTAAGTATAACTACTGCTAATGCAATTTCATTACACACATTTGCATGAAACACATGGAATCACAGAAAAACTAGTGCACTAAAATGAATAAAGATGTCTAGGATTATTATTAGACACATATAGCTTTATGGCTAAACACATAACTCAGTAGCAATGAAAGTATATATCATGATTATGTAGCTTTACAATCTCTAGCAACACATTCGATAAGTTGCCTTGCCTATCCGTAGCCTTATCATTTGCTGAATCATAGCTGTGCAGGCATTAGAGATGGAAGAGACCAGGTTATCTTGTCCATCTCCATGCCAATGCAGGAGTGCTTGCCATTGTACCATTTGGTAGTGTTTTGTTCAATGCCCAAGATTTAAATGCCCAAGTCACATGGTTTCCATAATTTCCCTTGGGTCGAATAGTTCTTACTGTTACTTTTCATATTTCACCCTCTTAAGTTTATTTATGTCCCCTTCAATAATACTAATTTTGCTTCTTATTTGCTATTTACACTAAGTATTTTGTAGACAGTCCATTTTTATATTATAGTTCAAATACATGACATCCACTCCATTTGTCATTTTCCAATTTTGCAATAAAAAAGCATTTCAGTTTGCCTCACAAGATGTATTCTTTACCAAAAACATGCTGCTTATCGCTCATAGTTCAGTTATCCTATAAAGGAAACGTTGTGGAATTAGGTACTGTCAGGGCAGTGAGAGGGTAAACTCTGTGTGGCTCCATGTAGGGTAAAGCTACAGGCAATCTTCACAACTATACAAGTCCCAATGCCTGCAGGGTTCTAAGGAGCCCGTGGTGTGCACTGCCTCTTGCTCACCTGTTGGAAAGGTGTATGCTGGGTTTCCTGCAGCCCCGGCTTATCAATGCGCTGGGTGAACATGGACATGGCTGTACACATATGCATTCTCCTTTGAGGCTACTAATGTTGTAGATCAGGGGTCGGCAACCTTTCAGAAGTGCTGTGCCAAGTCTTCATTTATTCACTCTAATTTAAGGTTTCGTGTGCCGGCAATATATTTTAATGTTTTTAGAAGGTCTCTCTCTTTCTAAGTCAATATTATATAAATAAACAATTGTTGTATTTAAAGTATATAAGGTTTTTAAAATATTTAAGAAGCTTCATTTAAAATAAAATTAAAACGCTGATCTTATCAGTTTTGTGTGATCCTTTTCCTTGCTGAGTTTTCCAACGTGCGCCACAGCAGGGAGTGGCTGGGGCCAGGAGCAGAGCCCTGGGATGGCTGCCGGTACCTGAGGCCAGCAGTGGGCTGAGTAGCGCTGGAAGTCTGGATACTGGCTGGCAGGGGTGCTGGTGGCCGGAACCCCAGACCGGACCGGGCTGAGCCTCTCAGCCTGCACTGGTCCGCTCAGTCCACTGCTGTCTGGGGTTCCGCAGGGGTAAAAGTAACTTAAATTTCTTACAGGACTGTCGTTTACAACCTCCTGCGGGTGGGAGGAGCTCGGGGTGGATAGTGTGGGAGCACTCAGAGCAAGGGGTTGGGATCGGGCAGGGGGTACAGAGCCGTCCTTAGGATTTATGGTGCCTAGGCGGATTATTAACTGTGCCCTGTGTCTGACTTGCTCTGAGCAACACAAACATAAGCTTACAGTATTGAAACTTGCCACATGCATGTTATTAACACCTTTAACTTAATTAAGCACACTGTAATGCTGATGGACAGCACTAAAATGTAGCACTATAGAAAATTCTGATTTGACAGAATTACGCAATCATATAATTTTTAATTGTCAACATTATGGAAATGTATATGAAGAGTATTGAAAAGATTTTTTTTTTATTAAAAGCAATCTTTCTGGCTTTTTGGCTGCAAAATCAGTAGTGTCATCGTATGACAAAGACAAAGACGTCTTGTTTGATTGCAAGACTAGCAAGCCCAGTCAGGCGTTCCAGACTCATTGTAGAGCGGAGATAATTTTTAATGAGCTTTAGTTTTAAGAAACTCCGTTCTCCTGATGCTACTGTTACAGGAATTGTCAGTAGAATACGAGTGGCAACGTACACATTAGGAGATTGATTTATATATCTATATATATCTATATATATCTATATATCTATATCAATCAACAAGTTTGCTGGTATGAATAAACTGTACAATGCCCATCATTGATTTTGCATGTGGCAACACTGATGACAATGCACTCAATTCTTCGTACAGTCAAAGTCCATTTAAATCAAAACTATCACCGTGCTTCAAGAGGGTCTCTAGGTTCTTGCACTTTGTCATTTGTTCCTCTTGTTTTCCTATTTCGTTGAATTTAGTCCCACTCAGCCCACCTACGAGCTCAGTGAATGGAACCCCAGGCCGACAGTGGGTTGAGTGGCTCAGCCAGGGTCTTAGCTGCTAGCCTGCTTAGCCCGCTGCCAGCCTGGGTTTCCTTGGGGGTCTCCAGACCAGCAGCGGGTGCTGAGTGGGGCTGGCGGCCAGGACCCCAGCTGGCAATGGGGCAGCAGCCGGAACCCCAGAGCAGCGGCGGGCTGAGCTACTCAGCCTGCCGCTGTGTGCCATCAAAAATCAGCTGGCATGCCACCTTTGGCTTGTGTGCCGTAGGTTTCCGACCTTGCTCTATACCAGTGGCTCCCAAACGGGTTCGTGAACCCTTGGGAGTTCGCAGAACGTTACAGGGTGTTCGCCAGAAAAATTTCAGTAATGGCGGCCAGAGGACCCCGGGCATTGGAGACAGCAGGTGGGACCCGGTTGCAGGGCAGACACCCCAAGCCCCAGGGAGAGTGGGGCCGGGCAGTTTGGGCTCGCAGCCCAAGTTCCAGCGGTCAGCGTGGGGGCCGGCAGCACAAACCCCAGCGCTCCGCATGGGGCTCGTTGCCCAAGCCCCAGGGAGAGTGGGGCCAAGAAGTTGGGGCTGGCAGCCCAAGTCCCGGCGGTCAGCAAGGGAGCCGGCAACCTGAGCCCCAGTGCCCTGTGCAGGGCTGGCAGCCCGAGTAACAGGAAGAGTGGGACTGGGCAGTTGGGGCTGGCAGCCTGAGCCCTGTTCCCATCAGCAGGGTAGTCGGCAGCCCGAACCCCAGCCTGAGCCCCAAGAAGAGAGAAGCGGGCAGTTGGGGCATCCATCAACTGAGGAAATTTAAACTTAAATCCCTGAAAATATTCATTTTTAGGAGGGGGTTCATGACATTTCACAATTTAGTGAAAGGGGTTCGCAGGCTGTTAAAGTTTGGGAACCCTTGCTCTATACACTAGTAAGGAGATAAGCATATTACAGTTGTTGAAGGGCTCTATTTAGCAGTAACAGGGCTACAGGAAAGTCAGTCAACATTTTTTGTTTCTCTGATGAAAACTGGCCCACTCCTTCCCCATACCAAACTTGTCACAAATAATTGTCAACAACTTATTTTCTGTTTTTGGCTAAGATATTGACTTTATTTTTAAATTGAAATTGAATTCAGGATTGTTAGCAAGCATTTTTGCAAACAAATTTGTTAAATGACAATCTAAATGGCAACACAGCACTGCTTTCATGCTTGGCTCACCCCCTAGCCTGCTGGTCCAACAGCTGCAGTAGAGGAGGAGATAGGTGGAAAACTGCAGGACCCCAAAATCCACCTCTGGGGTGCATAGTGGCAACAGCAGCAGCAAATCCTCAGGTCTGATCACACGCCAATGCGCACCATTGCCAGCCCAACGGACCATAGTGAAGTCAGCACAGCATCTGATCTCAGGGACAGGGCACCCACGGAGCCACAGCAGCTCATCTGCCCTGTGCAGCTCCACCTGGGGGAGATGCGTTCCCACCTAGGGTGACCAGATCAGATATTCCTGATTTTATAGCTCAGTCCCGATATTTGGGGCTTTGTCTTATATTAGGCACCAGGAGCCTCTATAAGAAAAAAACCCCAAAATTGGGACTGTCTCTATAAAAGTGGGACATCTGCTCACCCTACTCCAACCCCGTCTTGATTTTTTGCACATGCTATCTGGCTATCTCCAGCCCAGCCGTGTGTGACCATTCCAATCCTGACTGTCAGCTGAGGAAGTGAGTTACTTTCACTTTCATTCCTCAGCAGGCAGCCAGGGAAGGGAGAGGGAAGGAGGGATGCTCCGTGGGGGGAGGGAGAAAGGTGGGGTGCTCCATGGGGCAGAGGGGCAAAGAATGGATGTTATGGGGGACAACAAAGGATACTACCAGAGCCGCCGAGCCTGCCTCACCTCACGCCAGCAGCCAATCCCCTCCCTCAGACTGTGCTGCATTCGGCTCTCTCTAGGACCCAGCAGCCCTGCCCTTACACGCTCCACTGCTTCCCGTCTGTCTGGGCTCCCAGCAGAGCGGTGCCCCCAGACCTAGTGTTGCCCTAGGCGGCTGCCTATTCTGCCTATGGCTAAGGACGGCCCTGGGTGAGGATGTGGATGGTCCAGGAGTCAGGGCTGGGAGCATGGGGGGTGTAGGAGTCAGGGTTGGGTGGCGTGAGGGGTTCAGGGCAGGACGTTGAGGAGTGTAGGGGGAAGTCCCAGGGGGACGGGGACTTGGGGCTGGCCTGGGACAGTCCTGGTTGCGGCTGAGTTACCTGGATGGTGGATGGGTCCCTGCTCCATGCTGTTCCTGTTTCTGCCAAGGGAGCTGTGGGCCAGCTGTATGCGGGCACGGCATCTGCAGGCAAATGGGGGGCGGCGGCAGAAGACCAGGGCCGGCTCCAGGGACCAGCCCAGCAAGCAGGTGCTTGGAGCGGCCAAAGGAGAGGAGGGGCATGTCCGGCTCTTCGGTGGCGGGTCCCTCACTGAGGGAAGGACCAGCCGCGGAAGACTGAAGCAGGGGCGGTAGAGCTGCTGCAGATCGCGATCGCGGCAGTTTTTTTTTCTACTCTGGGTGGCAAAAATGCTGGAGCCAGCCCTGCAGAAGACCCTCTTTCCTGCCACTCCCTTCCCCAGGGTACGTGCCTGCAGTGCCCTGGTGTCCAGCCACAGTGGCGAGAGAGGGGCAGCAGGACAGGCTGGGACACGGACACCTCCACCGCACCTCCTGCCGGCCCCTTTCACTTGCCTGACTGCCTGCTGCTTCGGCCGCCAGCGCCAGCCTGCAGGAGAGTTCTGGCAGCCAGCAGCCCCCCACCTGAGAGTGCGCCACACGCTGCGCCCCAGCATTGGCCAGCTCCGAGTTTCCGCTGGGTTTCAGTTCCGGCTGCTGGCCCCTTGCCAGGCGGGGTCTCAGCCGCCAGCCTGCTCAGTCCACTGCCAGCCTGCGGTTCCGTTCACCCAGGCTGGCGGTGGGCTGAGTGTGGCTGGCAGCTGGGACCTCGGCGTGCCATTAAAAATCAGCTCACGTCCCACCGTTGGCACACGTGCCGTAGGTTGCCGACCCCTGTTGTAGACAATGTTTGGAGTTCCCTGACACCTACAGTGAAATTTTGGGTCCCTCCTTTACTGGTGCTCAAGGGAAGGAATTAGTTTCTTTGGCCTGGTCTACACTACGCGTTTAAACCGAATTTAGCAACGTTAAACCGATTTAACCCTGCACCCGTCCACACAACGAGGCCCTGTATATCGATATAAAGGGCTCTTTAAACCGATTTCTGTACTCCTCCCTGATGAGAGGAGTAGCGCTGAAATAGGTATTGCCATGTCGGATTAGGGTTAGTGTGGCTGCAATTCGACGGTATTGGCCTCCAGGAGCTATCCCACAGTGCTCCATTGTGACACTCTGGAAAGCAATCTGAATTCGGATGCACTGGCCAGTAAGACAGGAAAAGCCCTGCGAACTTTTCAATTGCATTTCCTGTTCGCCCAGCATGGAGCTCTGATCAGCACTGGTGGCAATGCAGTCCAAATCCAAAAAGAGCTCCAGCATGGACCGTACGGAGATACTGGATCTGATCGCGTATGGGGAGACAAATCTGTTCTATCAGAGCTCTGTTCCAGACGACAAAATGTCAAAGCATTTGAAAAAATCTCCAGGCTATGAATAGACAGAGGCACAGCACAGTGCCGTGTGACAAGCGTAACGGAAAGCCAAAGATCAAATGGACGCTCATGGAGGAAGGGAGGGGGGTACTGAGGACTCCAGCTATCCCACAATCTCTGCAGTCTCCGAAAAAGTATTGCATTCTTGGCTGCTTCCGCAATGTCCGAAGGGTAAAACATCTTTCCGTTCATGGTAGATGTTGCAATTTATATCCCTTCCTTCCGCCCCAAAAATGAAAGAGGGAAAAAAACGTTTCTCGGCCTTTTTTCAATGTCACCCTATGTCTACGGTGGCAGACGGTACAATACGACTGCTATCCATCATCATCATCAGCCTGTGAGTGCTCCTGGCTGGCCTCGGTGAGGTCAGCCGAGGGCGCCTGGGTAAAAATGGGAATGACTCTCGGTCATTCCTGGCAGATAGTACAGAACGGCTGGTAACCGTCTTCATCAAAGCAACTGGGGGCTGAGCTCCATCAGGCCCTCCTCCCCACTTCATGTCCTCAACCTGCCTTAGTGACTGCAATGGGCATAATATGATCTTGAATGTTTAGTGTTTCTCTGTGCAGGTGCAGAGTTATTTTGCTAGGACTAGAGTTATAGGTTTGGCAACCACCAAGATTATTTTTCTTTCATTTTCTAGAAGTCAGTACTACTGTTCATTTCCTTTTCTCTGATTTTTCTGAAGCTACACCTGCTTGCTACTCCCAAGGTGTTTGGTCACATGAGCATGATGGCTCTATTAAACAGCTGAACTCAGAAAACAAACACTTTTGCTAATATCATACAGGCAGTTTACATATATAACACAATTACGTTTCAGGTGCATGTTTAATGTTCCTATTTTTAATTTTTGCTTTTAGTAGTTATTTTTTTCTAGAAGAAATACATTTAGCACTTCACTAACAGGTCTGGAAACTTACAAGTCAGATGTTGACAATGTTCTGAGAAATGAAGGGATACTCAAATGTTATTTGGGTATCAGCAATATATTCATTCATTTACACTACTACAACAATCATCATTCTGTTGCTGCAGCAGCTGTTAAAGATGATATCCTAAGGTACACTTCTTTGATAACTAGGATCAGTATTTATCACATTAGCTAAGTGTTGCTAGTGCAGATCCTGAATTATCATAAGAAACAAAAGGGTCTATTCTATGTTTCTCTGTGTGTGTGTGGATGATTTGTATAAAGAGTTCCCATTAGTGCTAATGGGAGGTACAAACATAAATCTACTATGAAGTACACTGAGATGAGAATGGAGTCTGAAGTGTGAGAATGTGGCCTTGTTATCTGGTTCCACCTTTTGGCTCTTTGCTCTCATTTCAGTAGCTGGAATTCTGCTTTGGTGAAGCAGATTCTGTTCTGCAACATGAAACATTTGAGCAATTCTTTACATTTCTGCTTTGTAATTCTGGCAGCAGACATTATAGTGTAATATTTTTGTTATATATTATTACCTATATTATTCTGCTCTAAGGTTTACCTTTTTCTAATGCTTTCTTCCACTCAGCACAGGAAATGACATTTCTAACTGAAATCCTGCAGATTGCTGAATTTGAAATAATTCCAGCAAGGATTAGGGAAAAGGTTTTAGTCAAATGTCAACGGTTTTCATTTAATTATTCACCTGATTGCTTTAATGTCTAAACTGGAATAAAAGAGCATGGAAGAATAAGTATTAGAATTTGAACAGGCTTGAAAACTTAACCAATTAATCATTCCTCTGCAGCAGTACGCTGAAATACCACAGCTGTTACATTGAGACCGATAGGATTTACTACCATCAGTTAACGAGCAAAACGTGTACTACTACTTTATTTTAGAGTAAAGCTGACTTCTACTAAAGCATATGGAAAAGTGTAACTAACAGCATTTTTGCTTCCATTCGTTAAGTTATGAATATCAACCTTCTTAACTGAAATATCTGAAATACTCTGCCACTAACTGTCCTAGACAGTTTTGGACAGTAATTCTCACTAAAAACTCACCTGTGTATTACAAGATAGC
The DNA here is from genome assembly GCF_003597395.2 of Chelonoidis abingdonii. Taxonomy (NCBI): domain Eukaryota; kingdom Metazoa; phylum Chordata; order Testudines; family Testudinidae; genus Chelonoidis; species Chelonoidis abingdonii. Next base: position 57,079,058 of record NC_133769.1, on the reverse strand, counting down.
AGGAGTGGTTTCTTTTTCAAAAAGAAATTTAAATTTAATTTGAGTACTTATTTTTTAGTTTTCCTTAGCAAGACATAACAATTCACCTTTCAATATGTGCATCAATCATACTGCATTAGTGAGGATGACCCAAATACGACTGTAGTATCACAATGCCATGTTTCAGACAACAAATGTGGAAGGAGGCACTTTTTTTTTCAATTCCCCAAATTCTTTTTTTTTTAACTAGCTGTACAACGATTGAGAACGGGTATTTGCTAGGTGAATTTCTTTGTGGGTTGTTAGTTCAGTGCTATTCTGCCCATCAGGGGCACTGTTCTACAGTTCTTCATGCGGGGTATGTCTACACTATAGCTGGGAGCATGCTTCCCAGTGCATTTAGACAGACATGCGCTAGCTCTGCTTAAACTAGATGCTAAAAATAGCAGTATGGCCACAGCGCAGGCAGGGACTCAAACTAGCTGTCCAAGTACAATCTCACACAGCCCACTGGGTAGGTACTTGGACAGCTAGCCCAAGCCACTTCCCATGGCCCAGCTGCTATTTTTAGCATGCTAGCACAAGAAGAGTTGGCACCTGTCAGTCTACCTGCACTGAGAAGCATGCTACCAGCTTCAATGTAGACATAGGCCAGGTCTACACTGCGACTTTAAATCAGTTTAATGGCCGATATACCGATTTAACGCTGTTTTATGGGCCATAATACCATTTTAACGCGCTACCCGTTCAACGCGCCGTCATTAATATCGAGTTTAATCGGCTCCTTAATCGATTCGGACTCGCTCCAGACGAAGAGGGAGTAGCGCTAATTCGAACAGTAGTCTCGGACTGGGGTTCGTAGTGGACGGAAATTCACATTTATTTGGCCTTCCTATGAGTTCCACAGTTGCACACTGACCGCTCTGGTCCACAATCCGAACTCGGACACGGTAGGGCCTGGAATCAGGAGAAGCCCCGGAAGCTTTAGATACATTTCTGCTTTCACGTGTCCAGTCTGGATCACGCCGTGGTGGCGATGCAGTTCAACATGCAAAAGTTAGCTCCGGCATTGAACCTTCGGAATACTGAGATCTGATCGCTGTATGGTGAGAAAAGTCTGTTTATCAGAGCTCCGTTACAAGAAGCAGGAAATGCAAGCTGTTTGAAAAATAACTCCAGGATACACAGCAGTGACGTGACAGACCGTAACGGGAAGCCAGAGACTACAAACGATCTAGGTAGGGAGGGGTAATGAGGACTACAGCTACCAGGTCTCCACAGCGAGTCTCTGAAATACTATATGCCATTCGTGGCTGAGCGCCCACTGTCGTGTAGGTTAATACACGGCTGTCTTGCGTGGTTCGACGGAACAGTCTCGTCAGTTCTCTCCCCCCCCCCCACCAGCGACGTGAAGAGAAGAAATATAATAATCCTGAGTATGAAAGTCACCCTTGCTGTTAACTGATGCTGCTGGCAGAGATACCGTAGGTGTTGACATACGGTCAGGATACTGTTTGGATTCAGTGTCCTATGATTGCTGTGCATAGGTGGCGTTGCATCAATTGCACTCCGGAAAAGTGCCGAACGGTTGCCTGCTGCCCTTCACTCAAAGGGAGGGGTGAGGCTGTACTCCAGCACCCGCCGGGGCATATGTTTCTGCGCCATCAGGCACTTGTGCCTCACCCGGACATGTGGGTAAGCATGGTGATAGTTGAGAGGATACACTACCACGATGCACCGCTCCTGAAATCGAGTAGCTTTGGACCATCGCAAACAATCGATTTTCGGACTCCCACTCGTGACATGTGCTAAACCGGATGTTATTAGATCTGTCTTGTAATATCGGTTTAAGCTAATTCACTCAGACAAACTCTCATGGGAGTTTTGCCTGAGTAAGAATTTCAGGAGTGATGACCAAGAATGACCCGACTCATTGAAGGTACATCCTGCTGAATCCTGCTGCAGTTCATTTCACTTGCCCTGACCCTGGTCCCCTTGACTTTGTTAGTGCTCGATCAGGCCCTTATTATAAATTTTAATATATAAATTTTACTCACCATCTTGTGCTGAATAAATGATGGCAACAAGGCTGAACGGTCCATCCCCTTTGTTGTTAAATGCTTTCACTTTTACTTGAAACTTTGTTGAGGGGGGCAGAGAGTCATCTTTGTGCACGTATCGGCCAACATCAGGATTGGTAACTGTAACTCTTCTCCATTCCTTTTCACCAAATGGTTTAAAGGCTACTATGTAACCAAAATTCTTGCCAAAGTGGTACTCTCTTGACAAAGGCTGAAGAGACAAAAGACTAAGAATTAACATTTTATGGTTAACCAGTGGATCACTAATTAGAAGTTTAAAAATATTTCTCCACATATAAATTGCAAAAATATTGCATTGAAATTACATTCTCTGATTTGCTTCCGTCCACTTCAGAAGCACACCATCTCCGTCACTGACTACATCTGATAATAATAAAATTCAAGTTCAACTTCTGCTTTTGATCCAGTAGTACAGAAATGCATGTCATGCTGTCTCCAGCCAGAGAAGGCTAAGATGATTTTGTTTTAAAACTATATTTCAGCTGCAGCCAGCAAAATATACCTTTTTAAGAAATGACGAGTGGCAATGAGTATGTACCATAGATTCTGTGCGTGCATGTGTGTGAGAGGGATAAAGAGAATGAGTGTGTAACTCACAGATGTCTATCACAGGCTCCAAACACAGACAATTAGCAATGGATTCATACCTCCCATTACATCATAAATATCCTCATGATGATTTATTTCCCATACTTAGGGGTAATGGCAAATTCTCAGAGCAGGTAGTGTGCTATCCATTCAACTGCTTTAGCATCAGTGTTACCAGAACTTCACTCTCTAAAGATTTCAGACATTCCTCAGACCCACATGGACTACCATCCATCATCCTTATGGCACCCTGTAGCTGTGCCGCCCAGAGGATTCAGGGGGCCTGGGGACTTCAGCGGCGGGGGGCCCCTGCTTCAGCGGTAATTCGGTGGCGGGGGGTCCTTCTGCTCCAGGACCCACTGCCGAATTACTGCCGAAGACCCGGCACTTTGGCAGGGGGCCCCCGCTTCGGCGGTAATTCGGTGGTAGGGGGGTCCATCCGCCCCGCGGGAGAAGGACCCCCCGCCACCAAAGACCTGAAGTGGAAGAAGCTGGCCCCCAGAGAGAGTGAAGGACCCTGCTCCAGGGCCCCCGAAAAACACTCATTGGGGCCCCTGCAGGGCCCAGGGTCTGGGGCAAATTGCCTACTTACCCCCCCCACTCTGAGTGGCCCTGCCCTGTAGGGCCCTACTCATGTCACTGATCAGTGATGCTTCTGGCTGAATCGGGGATAACACTTCTGGAAGACTTATCCAAGGCCATCATCCATGGATTCTCAAATAGAGACTCCTATCATTCTAGATGTAAAGAGACAGGATCCTTTTGCCATTGGCTGGATTCTTCCTGTGGCTGTTCAGCAACAGACATGGAACAGACTCAGATTAATAGAGCTACAAGCTTTATTTACCATTTCTTCGATTTCTCTGTGAACCTGAAGGCTGAGCAGAGGCTGATGTCTTCGAGAGTAGCCCCCTGCTCCACCCTTTCTTGCCCTCCAAACTCAACAGTGTCTCTCCTGCACAGAACATCCATGCAAGGGCTTATGTGAGGAGTAATGGACCTGCAGCAGCGTAACAGGTGGGAATACATTATCTTCAGGTTTTACACTGCTGTCCATTACTATATCATCCACTCAAAGGGCACTCAGGGTCACATTTTTTAGAATTAAAAATAGTTTTAAATGGAATGGGAAGAAAACAAATTCTATTTTATGGAGGATTTTGAGATTCTGAAATTTGTTTTAATTCTGAAGCATGGAAAGAGTGTTTTTTTTATTCTCTATCTTGGGTTACCATTGTTAGCTGTTAGCATGTACTGTATCTTTATTCTTGTAGCATTTCAGATATAATAAAGCAGGACCAGATGGGATCTTCATTCCTTCATCTTCCCCCCAATGGGAAAGAGAAAGGGTAAGACTACATTCTCCACAGGTAGGTTATTTTAAGAACTTTAGTAATATATCACTTCACTTCTTGACTCCTTTTCCTGTGTACTTGGGGTTGGAAGTGCCCATGATTCTTCACCACTTCTTCCAGTCCATAGCACAGGTTTATAGGTCAGAGATCCAGTCCTTTTCTCTTCAAACTATTCTTGACAGTATTTCTTTTGTACTCTCAGTCTTCCACATTCTTTCTTGCTGTCCTCTTGCTTTCTTCCACTTTCTTCGCTACTCATTCTTCTCCTATTCTTATTACATGCCCACCCCACCTCACATATGCACTCTCTAGCCTATCACTGGAAGTCCCAAATTCATCATCCCCCAAATTCATCCATGCCCCCTCTGTTTACTATCCGCTTGCTGCCACTCTCCTCCATATATTATTTTCTACTACTTGTATCTTCTTTTTTTCCAACTTCGTAAGACCCACCATTTCCAAATCATAGAGCAGGCAGGGACAAACACATGCAGCATACACTTTTCCTTTCAGTTTGTTGTTTAATCTCTGGCCCTGCAGTACTCCTGCTACCCTTTTTCACATTGGGTTCTTCCTTTCGATTCTACAGATCTCTCCATTGGTACTAAGTGTACTTCCAAAGTACACAAATTTTCTTCAGCTCCTGAAGCATCAATCAACAGTTCTTCTTCCACCTGCTCTACTTTCATAATGTTAGGGTTTTTTTGTTTACCTTCAAACACAGATGCTCACTCTGATATCATAATGTCTAGTTCCTCTTTTGCGATCAGCCAAAAGGGCCAGACAGTCAGCATAAACGTCACGTTGAAATAAATAACTGTACATTGCTGAACACCAAGCAATATCCTCCAATTATAGTCCTCAAAGGAGAATGGGAAAGGGAATTAACCATGCTATCCATGAAGAGAAATGGAGAAAGGCTATGGCCAAAAAGAAGACCACTTCTAATCTTCTACTTCTGCAGTTCCCTTAAACGAAGATCTCAGAGAGCTCTGGCTGGATCCCTGAATATCTCATGCAAGCTGAAACTTTGAATCAGAAAATGCTGTAGGTGTTGACAGCCACATAACCTGTCTCATATTCTGTTTTCATACCATTAATTAAGAAATTATTGGAATTGCATATGCAAATGTGTGTACATTTTTGGGAACAAATACCCTTATCTGAGTCAACCTGTGCTGTGTCAGGTGGGCATAGTAAATCTAACCTTAATAGAAAAAAACCCCTTGATAGTTATGCTAGTGGAAAGTTGGATATTCCTGAGAAACAGAAACTCCGCCCACTAAGTTTGAATGGTTAAATGAACTACTCATTACAGAACTGCTGGAAAAACTGACATTAGCTAAGTGAAATAATTGGAATATAAATCTATTTGGGGCTATAACTAAAAACTAAATGATCTTAGACTTCAGATCTTGCATTAGTCACTATCCTCCTGGTTATAATTTTTTTTTTTAAATTTAGTCATAGCTGGCAATTATCAAAGTCTCCCTGATGCCAAGACTGCCATGAATACAAGTCTTTACATGCAGTGCAATGCGTATCGTTCTTAATCTTTCTCTGAGACAACAGTGTATATGTCAATATTTTAAAGCTAATCTGTCTTGCTCAGCTGTGCATTGCATGTGCTTTTATTTGATTCTCTTTATTCAAAGAACAATTGAACATAACAAAATGAACATAATAGGAGTGGCATATTGTCTAAATGACTGTTCACTAGCATTGAGAAAGATATCTTGAAAACCTATTTTTACAGAATGTTGAAGTTTCCTTTTTTTAAACATAAAGCTCTTGTCTCTGAGTCAGTTCATGCCCATGCATCTCTACTGTAGCAGATACAATTGAAAATACAGTTGAAAATATTTTGACCTGAAGCAAAAAAACCCTTCTCCCAAATTTGTGGTTGGTTACAACTGTCACAGCTGACATACTCCTCCCAAAGGGTTCAGTAACCTTAAAATACAGCATTCCACATACACACACACACACACAGGTGCAATATGCATACTTTTTTAAACAAACCTGTATTTTCTTAAAGAAGCATTCTTACTAGGGCAATAAAGTAGATGCTTTCAGTCCTAAGTAGGCTTTATGTACTGATTAATGAAAGAGAAAGCATTCTTAGTGTTAGAGGTACATGCAGTCCGAGCTACATCTGATGTATCAACCATTCCTAAAGAAACAAAGGATATATTTTCTATTCTCCATATGACGTTGGGAAAGTGATTAGAGGGGCCAACAGCAGCAAGATAACTTTGGTTACTTTTTAAAAGTATGATATTGTAGCCTCTGATTGCTGGAGGCAAGTATAAACTTCCACAACTCTTTCTTTTACCATGTATCAAGGAAGGAACTTCTTTTTCTTTCCCATACTTCATCCTCTGTAGCTTCTCAGCTCTCCTTTCCATCCCATCCATCTTCAGTTTACATAGGATCTTCCTCTCCCTGCTTTCTTATCCTCTTCTGCTCCATTTTTCCTTCTCATTTTCTTGCCTTTCTTCTCTTCATTCCCTGTTTTCAACCTTTGCTTCTCTCTCTCTCTGGCTCTCTTTCTCATTGACCAGGCATTTCCAGAAGGTTTTTTTTAATCCCCAGTGGATGGAATTTTCCAAAGAATTGCTCCAGTCCCACAAGGAAAACAGTAATACTACACATTTCTAAAGTAGACTTTCTAAAGATAGAATATCATGGAGCCACCACTTATTGTGCCTGTAATTTACAAAAAGCTTTGTTTACTCTGAAGCTTTTCTAACAATCAGTGTCATTCTCCAACTCTGCATTCCACTCCAGTTGCAGGTAGGTGTGTGATGTGAGAAGAATTAAAACTGAAAAGTCTAGCAATGTAGCTGTTAAAACATTTAAGTGAACCTGCTTACTGTTTGGATTGTGGGCTTCAAAAATAGAATAATACTTGATCCAAAGTACAATTTAAGTAAAATCCAAATGCTGCTTTATGAAGTTCTATAAATTAATCTAGTATCATAGACTCTGCTTCTGTGTTTTAATCTATGCAATATGTGCCCAGAGCATCAGATAGTTGCCTAAAGCTATATTTTATAAAGATGAATAAATAACGACACCTCTACTTCGATATAACGCTGTCCTTGGGAGCCAAAAAGTCTTACTGCGTTATAGGTGAAACCATGTTATATTGAACTTGATTTGATCTGCCGGAGCGCGCAGCCCCACCCCCCCGAAAAGCTGCTTTACCCCGTTATATCCGAATTGGGGTTATATCAGGGGAGAAGTGTATCTAAAAGCACACATTTTTCCTTCCTTCTTATATATTTCAAAAGACAAGACTGCAAACTTACTTACTATGGGTCCAACCCTGCCCTCTCTGCAGTCAATGGCAAAACTTCCACTGACTTCATTGGGAAGAGGATCAGGTGCCGCATACCCAGCACAGCACATAATCAATTTAGTTTCATTTTGATACTCACCATCCATGTTATTGTCAGCTCTCGGTTACTTCCACCCCCTCCTCCAACATCAGAAGGAGCCACATTAGGAGCTGGAATAACAGAAAAGACAAGCACATTTCCTCAGACTTCAGAGCTCTCATTCAATAAAGAGCCATTAATTACTTTTTTCTTTTTACTAGCAATGCCAGTGAGCCCATATGGCCCACACAATTACAGTAATGATAGCCTGTAATAGCTGTGAGAGTCTGTGGTCTTGCCAAGACAAATGTATAGCTTTTGCCACAGGAAAAGTGCCAGTTCTCTCCATTTATGGTAACTAGGCACGGCTGGTAATAACTCTTTCCTGATTTTATCCATGTTCACTTTACTTTTTAAAGTGGATATTCAGAAACTGAACACGCCCTTCATAGATCTGAGGAGAAAAGCATTTTATTATTTTTATCTCTGCTCACTCTGTGGTCTTTAGAGACTTATGCCTCCATTCAACAAAGACTTAAACACATGCTTCATTTTACACACTCTTTGAATAGCCCACTGATGTCAATGGATCTATTCACTATACATAGAGTTCAGCACATGGGTAAGTCTCTATAGGACTGGGACCTTAGACCTGTTCTCATTCAGGTCAATGGCAAACTACCATTGATATGAATGGGTGGAGGATCAGGACTTAAGGCTCCAGTACTCAAAGTAAATTAAACTTCTGATTGTATATACTGTATTTTTATGTTTCATTTAGAAATCTGCACAGGAAGTTCCCACTATTTCCATTATAATTTACTCCTTTATTTTCACTTGTGTGACACTGACAGCCTTCAATTCCCACTGAATATAGTTGGGGTAAAAGTCAGATAGTTCATAAGGTGTGCAGGCTCCTTCCTCCCAGGGACCTGGTAAGGAAGATTCCTTGAAACCCATCTCTGCCATGACGACTACAAAACACTTTCCGAATGATAGGCAATTGGTAGTCCTTATCAAACTAAAAATGATAATTTCGTCGGAAGAAAATGAAACTCAAAAACTAGCACTGAGATGACTGTAAGTTTGAAAGATCAAGCAGCCCAAATCATACTGGTAGCATCTGACACCCACTTTGTGCTCACTTAACACAGGTGTAAATGGCCACCTAAAGTGCAGAGCAAGAGATGACAGGGAGCAATATATTTATCATGACAACTCAAGTAAATGGAGAAGTGCCCAGCCTTCATTTTCCCAGCATTAATTGGTTTCAGAGACTTCTTACTGAATTTTAGTGTCTAGTAGCTAAAATATATATAGCTAGTCTTCTAATAGGAAAATCCCAAGAAGTCATTATGTAACTTAAGTGGTACTAAACAAAATAAACAGATTTTAATTTAAACTTATCTTAATTACATGTACACCAAGCCTGCAGTTAAAAGCAGCCATTAAAATGAAAGCCATATGCAGATGGAAGAAAGAGTGAAGGTTCAGAGCTGTTTGTGCCACTGACAATTGTCAGATACCACAGTTAAACTTATGCAATGTGTTATCCATTACTCAGATGGCACAGCAGATTAGTAGCAATGTTTGATCCTGTGTCATACTGAGAAGCTGCTCTTTATAATCAGATAATCAAAATATTCTAGCATTGGTTCCAAGCTGTGCAAAGAAAATACCTAATACCTTAGGGATTCTATTCAACACACATTGAACTGAAAAGCCACATATAGTGTCTTGCTCCCATATTAGCCTGAGATTCTTGGCAGGAATTCAGATGGGGGATCGTACCAGTTCTCTCTAATAAGTGCCAACTCATGGTAAGAAATACACTTTCTCCAGTACAGGGGATCCTATCCATTAACACTTTAGTGCATTACACTCTTCAGTTTGTATTCTAAGAAGCGTGCAAGACTGATGCCATAAAACTTCTATAAATGCCTGCATTAACAGTCTGTTTAGATTCACCAAAAGTGCCAGTCATAACCAGCCACAGGCAGAAATGCTGCTCCTAGTTGTCCTCCATTCTGCACAGGCAGCAAGACATAAATCTTCCAAAGATTTAAAGACCTGATGCAAAAGGGGAGGGCATGTCATTCTTTAAGTTGGGGAGGAGACTGAAAGAAGTTTCATAAACCCAGCATAAGGGTGTTAATATATGTAAAGTATCACAATCCCTCTACATGTGAGAGTTGTTTCCACCCTCCCTTCAAAACAGCAGAAAAGTACTAATGGTATGCCAGCACTCCAAGATGCAAGTGCACATTTCTTTTTTAGACGCCTAGGCTCTTGTCCAAATGCAGCTGTGGAGTAAGGAAACATATGATGCTAATAGCCAAGTTTATTGGAAGTAATTTCCTTTCACTTTGGTTTTACAGTGCTGTGGATTTTTCTTTCCTGTCTCCATTAACCTGACGAATCAATGCTTCCTTACTCCTTAACAATCTAATTTTTAAAAGTCTAAAAGTGATTATGCTTTTTATTATTCTTAGCAAAATCTGCAGTGAACAAACATTTAATCTATTTACCAAATAGATATTTCAAGCCCGAGTAATGGGACAGCAGACTTCTAAAATTAAGAAGGAACAGGGCTGCAAACTGGAGCTAGTGTTTGTTAAGGTGGATAAAGTGACATGTAAGTCTGGTTGGATATAGACCTTTTTGCAGTGATGCATTACCTCTAAAAGCACTGCTGTTATCTCCTTCAGACAGTCAAAACAGACTATATTATCTTGAATGATATATTCAGCATCTAATTCTTCATTTGGGAGAATTCATTTTATGATGTACCTGTCCCAGCCTACAGGATATGCTTAACTGTGCTCTGAGATCTTAATATTAAGCAATTAGACAGACTGGGGCATGTGCTGTGTTGGATAATGTCGTGCCTTTGACACAGCATTAGAAGGCACAAGACCAAACCTTCATTCATAGGGAAGTGGCATTATCCAGTACAACACACGTGCTGGCATGTCTTATGATTAGAATACAGCAAGCTAAGAAACAAATGAACATTTGCTGATTTAAAAAAAAATGTATATATTCTTCCTGCACAAAAACAATTAATTTAAAACATACTGTAGAGGATCTCTGAAAGGCAGGAGAAGAAAACATCGCCAGTGAATGCAATTTCATGCTATTTTTCTCTTCTTTGTTAATTTATTTTTTTCTACATGAATAAAAGAGTAAGTCATTCTATATGATGTCTGTGTTTCTTGGAGAACAACTGAGGATACAAGTGTCAGAGCTATAACACAAGTCTGTTCAGGTAATTTCTCACTACTACTAGACAACTAACGTACTGCAATAGGGCCTCCTTCCTTGTCAAAAATTTCCCTCTAGCCACCAGTAACAACTGGGAATGACTTTTAGCCTCTCATTCTCTATTTCTGAATTTATTTTTGGACCAAGAAGAACTGGGTAATAAGACCAATGGGGCCCAGTGATTCATGTTAGCCATGGGTTGAAAGTCTGTACTCCAGTAGTCTGAAATCCTACCCTTATTTCTGTAACTGATATTAGGCTGACCCAGGAGTAGGGGCATAAAACCTTGGGCTGGCAGCTCAGACAGGAGGGATAGTTTGGTTTATAAGTAGTGCTGCTGGAAGAGGTAGTCACACCAGTTTCAGAGGGTCCATCACTGGAGACAACAGGAGACCAGTCTGAGAGCACTGACAGAGTCAATAGGAATACAAGGCCGAGCCAGATTGTGGGGGCAACCTGAACAGGCGGGAAAAGCTCTTGTGTGTTGAAGCCAGCTCTCTAGAGGACGTGATGAGATGATCTCAGTAACTGGACATGTGTCTGTGGATAAACTCATTGTAGGAAGTGTGTCTTTAAAACACAGATACCATTAAATGGTCTAAGCTTCCAATGCAAGAGATTTGTTAGTCCGATGTGAACGAAAGACCATAAAATCTTCTCCAGACTTTGGGATCATGGCTAGCCATGGTAGTGAGCTAGTAAAAAACAGCAGTCACCAAAGACAGTGTAAATTTATCATTTGGTGTCAAGACTGCTCATTTTGTTGCCTACTCTGTGGTTAGCACACTAGTATATCTGATAATTATTCACTACAGTTAATTACAACTAGTTACACCATTCTATATGGATTTTTGCACTCTGCCTCTACCAAAATTAATGAAAATGTAGAAAACTTAAAAAGAACATTTAAGCATTGTAAGATATCACGATAATTTGTGTCTACATACCAGCTCCTTCTGTTCTAATTCTTTGTGATGGCATACTAGGTTCTCCTGTCCCCAAAGTATTCATTGCTGTTATCCGGAATTCATACTCCATCCATGGGATTAAATCAATCACCTTTGCTGTCTCCATATTTCCTTCAACGTTTGGGGGATCTAAATGAAACAATAGACTGCTTAGAAAGGAGCATTTTGCAGTGAGCTGAAAGAATAATCTAGTTACAGTTTCTGTAGTTTATCCCCCCTCTCTGTTTGTAATCAGCCACCTGGACGAATACTACATTATAAAACAGGATCTCTCTTTTATACAAGGAGTTCTGGCAGAGAATGAGAAATTGAATCTATGAGATTATCTGGGATAAACTTTTACAAGATCACAAATTGCAATTGCAAATGGTGGAGGTAGCCTTAATAATTGCATACTGAACCTTGTGACATCTGGATATTTCTCCTACAGAAAAATGCACTGAGAAAGCTGGAATGCAACTACATTTCATGTAACAATATGATGCTTTTGAAGCTCATAATCCTGGAATTTCACTCATAGTTATGAAAGTTAAATACAAAGTTGACTAAGTGCCATCTATAGGTTAGCCAGGCATAGATAGAAAGATCCGTCAACTATCTAGGAATGGAACATACAATATGATTAGAAGTTAGCACCTTGGTTTGGAGGAAGCTGAGGGATTTGAAGGTCCCTAGCTGGGCGGGGAGTCAATGTTGAATGAGTTTGTGGGTGAACTGGTGGATGTGTGTGGTGGGAAGGAGAATGGCAAGGTATGACAAATATACTAATATTTATTGTTAAAATAATATACAACAACAAATAATACTATACTTTCTAGAATAGGCCTAGTCCTGCAATGCTTGCACTCCCCCTGAAAATGGGATTTAGGGGTCAATAAAGCTGGGTATGTTTCTAAAGCATCTATCACTGTGGTATCAAAGCATAACTTAGATGAAAAGTAATAATTAAACTACTAAAATTCTACAATATTTGACAGTCAAAAGATCAATCTGTGGTGAACTAATTCTCAAGGAAAAGATCGTAGATGTTCCATTTGATTAAAGGAGTGTGATTAGGCATAACAAAAGAAATGAAATGTTAATTCTGTAGACCATATGGCAATATTACCCAGAATAAATTATTCAAAAATTAAATGTGCTGAGTGGGAAAGAAATATTTTCATGTTGAGAATCTGCACTACTTACTTGTTGGGCAGAATCTCTGCATGTGATTGGCTCATTAACTGCCAGAATTTAGAAGGGTTTAAGAAAAGCAGATTTTCTAAAGAAATGTATTTTGGCATAAAATATTTTCTAAAGAATAAGGCAATGATCCTGGAAAGGCTTATGTACTCAGCTTCACACATTATAAGTCATCGAGAAAGGAATGTATAAAATTAAGCACATGTAAGATGAGTCAAAAGTTATTCTATTGATTTTATTAGTTCTAATACTACCCTTACCTGTTTTGGCATCTTTCCACTCCTCAGAAAGAAAAGTCTTTGACTGGATAGTGTACTTTGAAATAGGGCTATGATTGTCTGTCCCACGACTCCAAGTAAGTGTTACAGAAGTGTCTTTAATATCTTCTATTCTCAACCCCCCAGGGGGACCTGGAGGACCTAAAAAGCACATTTGGCAATTTACAGATTAAATTATACTTTTAAAAAGAAAGCGTTTCCTAACTAATGTATTACAATCTATTTAACCATTATAGAAGATTTCTATTCTCACATTTCCTTAAGAACTGCTTGAAGAATGGGCAATACAATCATGTCTTTATAATCTTCATAAAATGATTTAGCTGATTTCTGCATTTGCATCATTATAGCTATTAATGATCCTTTCTAAATTGCACCTAAAACTTGGATGGTCTTATCCCAAAACAACAGACTCATGAACTGAGGACATAATAATAGTATTTGCTATAGTGAACAGCATTTTTTTCCAAGCCTACATTTTACAGGGTACTTACTGTTATTATGAAAGTACTCCTTTACTCCCCCAATTGGTTCATAAAACTCAAGCAACATAAGATACGTGTGATGTGACATGCCTTACTCGACTCCAAGAAGAGAACTGCATGGCTGCCTGGAACATACAGGTCAACAACCACAGGTGACTAGGATTCTTAGCAGTCTAGACTAGAGTGAGATAGAGGACAGTGATGCAACGTGTATGTGTATGTATGTGTAGGAATCTTAATCTGTAGAAGACACTATGAAAGTCAGAAGTCCATGCGAAAAATAAACTCCTTGCCCGATAGCTCTGTGATCATCAGCTTTGGCACCTGTTTGTGAATTTTGCTTGCGGGTCATTTCACACAATTTATTTTATCCTGCTTGCAGTTGCCTTGGACATTAGGATCAAATTACAAGAAAAAAATCAGTGAAATAAGAAAAAGCAGAGACAATGCATTACAATCGCTAAAATTAGACTTGCTGATTCCCTTTCCATGATTAACAGCTTGTCAAATCTCATCTATGATTCAATTAATTACTCCATCAATCTTTCAGTAGATTACAGCAAATGTGACTGAACATGTCACATGGTATCTTCAGAAGAATAAGGGAACTAGTATCTCTTTACTGTGCAGACCTGGAAACGACCAGGCTCCTAGCAAATGCAGTGATAGCCTCTTTATAATTCATTTTGATTTGAAAACAAGAGAAATCTCATAAATAAACCAATTATTGACCAATTTGAACAAAGACACAGAAATAACTTACGATATTACAGACCTGAATCTAACCTCTCATTAATCACTCAGAAATAAAATGCCCACTGTATGCTGATGACTTCATCATACTATCACCTATGGAAGAAGATCTCCAGAGAAATGGACATCTTCTACAAACCTACTACAAGTCATGAGACCTACCTGGAAAAAATAAAAATCAAGATATTTCAGAAAAAAACCCTAAACAAACCCCAGTCCCATCTAGTGGCACCGAAACCACTAGAGAGAGAGAGAGAGAGAAAAAAAATGAGTCTGCTTTACAGCCTCAGCTAACAGGCAGTTGGCTTTTAGCTCATGCAGTAGAAAACCATGCACTAAGCTTCAGAGGCCCCAGATTTGATCCCGCACACCAACAACCGGGGTCTGTCGGCATTACGTTAAGTTAGATATAATAAATGCAGCAGAGAGCTTCAGACTGGCCCACAGATGAGTGACTGTGTAGCCAAGAGTGTGACAAATGAGAGACTGAGATAGGCAGACTTTCTACTCCTGTGTCTCAGACACAAGGAAATGTGAAAAAGATATTTCCTTAAATTATCAGAAATCTTAAAATATACTTCATCATAAAGTGCTGCAGAAAAAAACGGTGTCTGACTGACTTTGGGAGAAAGAGAAGAGATGACAGAGAGAGAATCACATCTTACTACATAGCAACCTGCCACCAAATCAGGAGTGACATATTGGCCCACTGCAGTCTCATTTACTTCAGCAGGGCCAGGGTTTCATTCTAGTACTGGACAGTAATGACAAATAGACATAGGGGATCTATCCATGGTACTTGTGGTTCCATTACCGGAGCATCCAAGCGCCTCACAATCTCTGATGTGTTGATATCGAAAGCCCCCAAACAGTGAGTAGCCCCATTCTGGGTGGATTGTACCCACCTATGACAGATGCCTAAGAGGTCTGTCTTTTTTTTACACTTGAGCAATATTTGTACATCTTCTCATGCTTATAAAGTCTCATTGACTTGAACTTAATATATGCACTGCTTGATAGACACCTTAAAATGTTTTTTTTTTACGTAATGGTTGAGACAACAGCATTTTTCTAAGAATTCTTCCTGTTCCACAGCTTTCTTTAATACAGAGCTTAAAATAGCAACATAAAAATATTTTAAGTACAGTAATTGTTTCTTTTTAAACTGAGTCAGCAATGGTTTCATAAATATAGGGTTCTTTAAATAGAATCTGGAAAGAATATTTTGTTTTGTACAACTTTTTTCCCCATCCTAAAATTGCTTACATATGTTATTTTATTTTTTAAAATTGTATTTATCTTCTATTTTATAATTACTGTATGTTGTTGGCTTTGAAAGTTTACACCTTATAACTAAAATAATAATTTCCTTGAAAGAAAAATTCTCATTTATAGAGTGATGTGCTTTTGTAAATCTCACTCGGTGCCCATCTGTATCTTGAGGTGCTTAAATATCTATGTAAATCTGGCCCTACATGAATACTATAGCAGTAAGCCTGAACAAAATAACCTAATAAGAACTATCAAACATCTCCAGTAAAATGGCAGGCAAATTTTCCAAACCCCACACAGAACTGAATACAGCTTTTTCCTATATACCTTGAAAACTTAATATACAATTCAAAACAGAACCTCATTTGTGCCTCTCTATTAGCTATTGAAATTAAACTCCATTATTTGGAATCTATGACAACTATTTTTCCTTTTTGACATTCTCCATGGTTTATAGCTCAACTTGGGGGGAACAAACTTTAGCTCTGCTTTTGATTTGGCAAAGATTCATTTTCATTGGGCCAAAATGTTTAGGGCAGTGAACAATCTAGGTTATCAGAAACAGTCATCAGTTGTATGCTGCGAGAAATACAACATGGTCACCAAAATAATGTATTCATGTTATACCCAGTCTCTCTTACATCCAGAAAGCAGAAGTGAAGCTGGAAGGGACAAATATTTTTGCTATACTGATTTGATTTGGTATCTCATCCTAAAACATATGCAGGGTCCTTAGGGCTCAGGTCCATGATCTCTGTCTGTCACTTGTAAAGCCAAGAGTAAAGTGCTAACCCATTTGGATCAATGGATCCCTTAGGGTGAGCACAGCACTTTTGTTAAAAGTCCATCTCTTGACATCAGAGACATACCTTGAACCATCCTTTCCAAGAGAAAGTGACTGAAAAGGTCATCAACTGAATAAGTTCAGAGTTTCTGGTTCCTGACTGTGATGGCCCTGTTTGTGAAGACTGATGCCAAACAACTCTCCTTACTGGTACTGCTAGATCTATCATCTGCTTTTAACTTGAGTGCTCATAATATTCTGCTAGCCCAACTGCAAAGAGTGAGCTGGATAGGATTGTTCTACAGTGGTTCCATTTGTTTCAGTGGTGCTGGAAGAAGATGCATCTGCCCCAAGGCCCTCCTCTTTGGTACCTTTTATGGGATGCTTTTGTCACCTGTGTGATTCAGTGTTAAACCATTCAGAGAACTGATTCAATGATATGGTCTTCAGAACACTGTAAATCCCCTATTGACATCATCATATCTCCTGATCACTTCAGCAGTTCCACTATCCTAACTGTGATGTCAGAAGGGATGCAACTTTAATTCAGATAAACGGATGTACTGTTTGTGGGAAAGGGAAAACATTTAGTGGCGATTCCATGTACAGTGGCTTTTGTTCTAATACCTCACCTATGAGACATGTATCCTATTTCACCTGGCTCTGTATTACCACTGATCTGTGGACTGTTTTATCGTCACACTTCTCCACTGACACTGCAGTGACAACGCCACTTTCATCACATTGGCCAGACATGGCTTGGTGTTCAGCACCATCTGCTAAGTGTTGAGCACTCCCAGAGTCCTGCTGATGTCAGTGGAGGTGGGAGGCGGAACCACGCAATCCTGTAGAACCTGTACACTGAATGCAACATTGGTGGTCATATCTTTCATAGTATTTCACTATGTGAATGGTAATAATTCTACTCCCCACATACTGGGTTTGCAGGAGAAATATATCCAACAGGATATTCTCTTATTTTAAAAAAACTGTTGCTTACTATTTTTGTTATATTAAGCCATATAAATGGACTATTCCTTTCCTTCCAAAGGAGTCTTCTGTAATGTCAGTATATTCATCCAATTGAAATTATATCTACTCTACTCAGGGCTGTCCCTAAGGGAGGTGCGGGGCCTGAAACATAGGTGCTTCCCCCCAGCTCCACCCCCACTCCACCCCTTCCCCTAAGGTCCCACTCTGCCTCCTCCCATCCCCTCCCTGCCTAGTTCCACCCACTCTCCCGAGAGGCTGTGCCCTTGCTCTTCTCCCGTCCTCCCCAGCACCTCCTGATGCTGTGAAACATCTGATCTGTAGCAGGCGGTAGGCACTGAGAGGGAGGGGGAGGCACTGATTGGTGGGGTCTGCTGGTGGGAAGGAGGCGCTGGGGGAAGGAGGAAGTTCTGGTAGAGGGGCTCCTCCTTGCCCCCCCACCTGCCTGCTGCTCGCCGCCCTGTTCTCCTCCTCCTCATCCTGCTCACCCGTCCTCAAAGCATGGGGCCTGGGCAGTCACCCTGATTCTCCGTAGGACAGCTCTGACTCTACTGTTACAATGTCAATAGAAACTTCATTTGCTGTTATTGACCAAAGGAAATTAAATTTAAAAAGTTACAACAATGTTAAAACTTACCAGATTCTAAAAATCAAGGAAAATCAGAATCAAGGCATAAACTGTCCTTTAACTACCATACTGCTGGCTAACATACCTGGTAAGTGGGGCAAAACATACTGCCTGTGCTGCCCCATGCATCAGGTATGTCACTTTTGAAATACTGACATTCCAGAGCATCAGCACTTCAGAGGCCACGTCTAGACTATGCGCCGGATCGGCGCGTTAAAATCGATTGCTCGGGGATCGAAATATCGCGTCTGGTCTGGACGCGATATCTCGATCCCAGAGCGTGCTTAGATCGATTCCGGAACTCCAGCTAGACAACCGGACTTCCGGATTCGACACAGCAAGCCGCGCGGATCGATCCCACGCGGTGAAGACGGGTGAGTAAATCGATTTTAGATATTCGATTTCAGCTACGCTATTCTTGTAGCTGAAATTGCGTATCTAAAATCGATTTAATCTCGTAGTGTAGACCTGGCCTATGCTGTTGCTGTTTGCAGAGAAGTTGCATGTGAAGGCCAGAAAAAAAAAAAAGATTAATTCACCCTGTTGAACCTATGCATTGTACCAGACGTAAGATACCTACCATATGAGCAAGCATACTGTTCTGAGACCACGGCAATACTTAGGGACAGAGGGATGAGTTAATGATGGAGTGAGAGCCTTCACTCCAAATTTCCTTGTTTCAATCATTTAAACATCAGCAGGACTTTTATTGTAATGTTTCATTTCATGCACAATATACAATTCAGTGAAGCACTATGAATGGCTGTTTCAAAATGCAGTAGACAAACAAGAATGACATCATTTCCTCACTCTATTTTGAGAAGTTTCGTTATATAAAAGTGGACACCAAATTAAGTTGCCTAAAAAATATTATATCGGGAAAAACAGATGATAATGAATCTTTATTCTTATACAGGAAATGCATTAGAAGCACACTGGATATACTAACAGAACACACACATTTAAATATCTTCCAGAATAACAATCACGAGTAGATTGTAAGGTGTTCAAATATTAATTTCCTCCTAGTTTTAATCCCCATCAATTCTTGATGAGAAATAAAATGGCTTTAATGAAGAAAGAACTGCCACCACTCTGCTAACCTACACGAGAGATAGCAAAATGTCTAACTATTTTAGCTTGAAAAATCTTACCTCTTACAATAAGGTCAGCTGAAGCTGAGGAGTTGTCAACAATTGTCTGTGCTGTGCACGTGTATCTTCCAGCATGCTGCAGCTGTACATTTTTAATACGCATTTCACCATTGTTCTTTATCTGTTACAAAAATCATATCATTTAGATTAATAATTTTCTTATATATTTGTAATACACACACACACACACACACACACACCCCTCTATCATTTGATTTACAGTGATTGTCACTCATGATTAACAAGTGCTCACTTTCAGGACAGAAAGGAGACGATTACATCTCTCAAAGAAATGCTTGATTTATTTAAATTGTAGCAGTGGAAACTATTCAGTATTTCTTGAAAAGTTGTTGCTTTTTAATAGAGCTGAAAATCCAAATGTTCTGAAACTAAAAACTTTTTCAGTATTGCACTTTGTGCACATGTACCATGTGCATGTACACTACCACATGAAAACAATGGTTTACAATAGTTTTAGCCTAGAATTTTGCATGATTCACTTTTAAGTTATTTTTCAATATTACTTAAATTATTGTGGAATTAACCACAGATACAGAAAAAACCCAGCAGTGGATAACACCACAAACTATATCCATGTCAGAAAAGATCTGCTCCATATATTGGCCCAGATCAGGCCCCAGAAATATACGTATGGATCAGCTGCCTCCATGGCACTATCTTCTGCCTCCCCGGGATGCCACAAGGAGAGGATAAGCCTGTTCAAGACCTAGAGGCTACACTGCCCTTTCAAGAGCATCACATTTGGCTAAAGATCTCCAGGCTGTATCACCTTTACATGGAAACCCACCTTCACATGGAAACCCTCCATACTAGGAGCCAGCATCCAGTGGGGGCTCCGCTGACGGACCAGCAGGGGGAGTGGCCGGCCTCATGCACTACATCTTCACCCCGCCACCAGCTTTGCATACCCACACCCACCAGCTTTGCACACCCACCCACCCACCAGTCGGCCACTGGACCCTGCACTCACCACTGGTGGACGAGTAGCTAGCAAGTAGGGATCTGGCCAGCAGCAGGACCCACCAGTACTGATGTTGGGGAGATAGAAAATATGGGACGATTTGCCTGTTTTTAAGAAAACGTCAGGATACCTACAGGACTGTCCCTTTAAAAATGGGATGTCTGGTCACCCTATTGTTTCCTATTAACATACAACAGAACCTGTATACAGGTAATAGTCATATGGTGTATAAAGCAACACACATCTATGAAGAGTACACAGTGTAAACAATGAGTATACAATGAGTAATTACTGGTAAAAGTATACTACAAATACGGAAATGGCATAAAATGTTCAGTAGTTGATAGTATTTATCTATATCATTTTATATCTCCGTATTGTTTTTGGTTTCAGAAACAATATGATAGAAGTACATAATACTTGGTATTTTAAGCCCTCAGCACTTCAAATATGTAGTTACTGAACAGGGCAATTATTTATTTGCATCATATGCGTAAGATCAAACAAAATGAATGATAACATTTTGTTTTAAACATTTTTCTTGTTATCTGCCTCAGGGGGAAAAATGAAATGTATGTACATTCCCTTCTCCCTCATCCTGTATAACTACCTTTGCTCTCTCTGGAGTAGCCTGCAGCTTTCCTCACAACCCCAGACAAATAAGAGGAGTAAACGAACCCACTTGTAATACCTGCCAACAGCTCTCCCTGGCCATCTAGTAAGGAATCTGCTATGACAATCAGGCTCACACACATCCTCCCACAATCTGAAAATCACAAATACACTATCTTTGCACTGTGCTGCATAGCCTATCGTCTTCTCAGTGTAACTCCCACTTACTTTAAACGGGAATCAAGCAGGTTTATGGAGAAAAGACTAGAACTAAAATTCCTCCAGATAATGTTTTGGAAGCCTTACTCCTTTGAATCTGTTCATGCAACCATTCAGTCTGTGTGATACAAAGTCAGCCTAGAACAAACTGCCTCTACTTTTTTTCCTGCCTAAAATGAAAGTTGAAAAGGGGGTTTCTGGGTGAATATTTTCTGTCACAAATTTTGAGCTGATTTTTATGTTTCATATTATTGCACCATAAACTAGCTTTTTTTCACTGAAAAGTGTTAATTTTACATTTGCATGTTAATAGATCATTAAACTGATAGTGTAATATCTCAGCTTATGTAAGGACAGTATAATTATAAGATAGCAAATCCAGATGTTAGCATGGAAAGTTGACTTCTGTCTCCACAGGATAAACACAGTAACGTTAAACAAAATTTAATTCAAAGGGCAAGAGTTATGAATGAAAATGGTATAAATATACTAATCTGCAGTGAGACCTCGCAATAACATTTTGTAGGAAGTGAGATTTTTACTAAGGTTCGCATAGGTAAGTTATGTGAATGACAAAATGTTTCATGCAACGTTACCTACTAAACACAGCAATGTAGAAACAACCTCTTAAGCAGGCACAGGCCCTGAGACTCCTTTTCAGCCTTAATCTCAGACCACAACTACTACAGCTCTTCTCAACCATCACTGTGGGTACGTCTAGACTACCCGCCGTATCGGCGGGCCGGAGCCCGGAGGCGAAATCGATTTCTCGGGGATTGATATATTGTGTCTCATCTAGATGCGATATATCGATCCCCGAAAGCGCTCCCGTCGACTCCGGAACTCCACCAGCGTGAACGGCGGTAGTGGAGTCGACAGGGGGAGCCACGGACGTCGATCCCGCGCCGTGAGGACGACAGGTATATCAATCTAAGATACTTCGACTTCAGCTACGCTATTCACGTATCCCCAATGTAGACCAGCCCTGTGTTTTGTTATATTTTATATTTACAATCCATAGCCTTCTTCACCACTTGCTTCTGGGAAAGAGTCCAGTACTAGTACCAGCCAAACCTGCCTACTTCTCTTTTCCTACAGGCTTCTTACTCTCCTGTAGCTCTTCCTTCCTTTCTGCTTATATATAGTCCTAGCCGCTGGGGATACTTCCATCGAATTAGACCTTCAGTTGTATCTCCAGAAGCTAATTGGGCTTCTCTTCCAACTGTCTGTCTTTCAATTAATATAACCTGGTGGAGAGTTGAGTGACAGGGTGCTGAGCCAGCTCCTGAGTCAGGACACCCTGGTACACAAGCATTTCTGACTCTGGCACAAAATCCTACTCTTTTAGTTACCTTAAGAATTTTATTTCATTATTTCATTGTGGTCTGACCTTTTATTATGAACTAAGTAGTGGATACTGCTCTTTCATGGAATCTACTTCTTTTTCAAAGTTACTATTATTAAATGCATTACTATGTTCAATGGGTGTATTTGACCAAAAAAATGTATTTTATTCAGGCAAAACTCCTACTGACTTCAAGAGTAAAACATAATGTATTCTGAAAAATTCTCCAGGACTCTATGACCCATTAATGAGGGTGTAAAATAAACAGAATCCATGCACTCATTTTGTGCATTTAAAAATACATTAAAAGAACAATGAGGTCAAAGTCAAGCATTCAAAAGTTAGGAAAAGCCAAAATTAAGGCTGCCTGTTTAACCTTAATTTACCCCATTTGTGCATATTATAATACACTTTTTAATTCCATGAACACATACTATTTTGTTCACAGTACCTCTGCCTCATTCACTGAACAGGATGGACAAGTACTCACTGAACGAGAAGCTATTCTATATTTTGTTATATCTTGCTTGTTCAATGTGTGGGCCAAGCCTTATTTGCTGATTATTATTCAAATCCTGCTCTAAAGAAAGAATTATTAATTTTCCTCATTATAGTATCTGAATACTTCACAACCATGAATGAATTTGTTTTCAAAATACACTTGTCAGGTGAGGTGGTAGTTTTATCCCCATTTTAATGAGAAAAAATTGAAGCACAGAGAAGTGAATATAAAATGTATTCACTAATTATGGGTAATAATCAAAGGCTAATAACTTTGCCAAATTTGGGACTTGTTCAGATGAACAGCAAAAGGTAAATCCCTGCCACAGAGACAACCCCACTGCGAATTTTCAAGTCCCTGCTCCAAAACATGGAGGTCATAGAGTTTCACAACCTAATAGCTATAAGAATTGTTTTTTAACATGGGCAAAATAAGGTATTTCCCACTTAACCTGGTTCTCAGTAATGACTAAACCATTTTTGCTGAAACTTTCCAAAAATATTCAGCCTGAGGTAGACACTTGGTATTTCAGCTCATATGGTTAAATTTGGCAAAATTATGACCAACTGAAAAAAGGCTTTTATAATGGGAAGTATCAGTCAACCTTAACTATATGCATTGTTATCTGCAACATCTATAATAATTTCATATATATATATATATATACATACATACACACACACATATATATTTATTACACACATTGTGGGTAAAATACTGCTCTTTGTTACACCAGTCAAAATCCAACAACAGGAGTTGCACCTGCAAAACACTGTAAAACATGGACCTCCCTAAACAGACACAATTATGCACAATATTTTATGTTAAATAATACAGGTGCACAATGTTTAAAAATAATTCATTTATTTGCAGATGCTAGTTTGCAAATGTACCCTGTAGCTTATTTAGAAAAGGATTATGAAGTAAATCACAGCATTACACATGTGTTAGTCTTTAAAATATTTTCATAAAAACTCTAATCATCCTTTCAAAAGATATCTAAAGTTCTTTCACGCAAGGTAAAATGTTACAAAAGATTAACAGCTGGATTGATATCACACCACATTGGAATGATTAACATTTAACTCTCCTAACTCACTCCAGATTGTTCAGAAACTGCATTTTCCTATGGAAAACAAACACTGAAATAGCTCCTTGCAATCATGAAACTTCACAGTCAGAAGCATAGTGGCAGCATTCAAAATAAAAAAAAAATATGTAAAAACCAATTTTGGTAGAATTACATTTAGAAGTAATGGTTATTTGTGGTTTTTTTCTCATCAAAATGTTAGGGAAAGGTATAAACCTTCAATGCAATCAAAAATTGTTTGGGATTCCATATGGTTCTGAAGTTAGAAATGCTTAAGCAGTTAACACCACAGTGGATGTAATGGACACTTACAAGGTCTACGTTTATGTCTCTTGACTGAAAACAAAAAATAAAATGTAAACATTTTGTAAATACTCTGAAACAAGAATGTCAACTGAGAACAGCCATACTTGGAGATCAAAATGACAAAGGAGAAATTTATAGCAATTTGGAAAGATGAAGTGTAAGAGGAGTCGGGATAGAATATAGGTATACAAAAGAAAAGTAGAGAGTTGTCTTATCGGGAACCTCCAGTGATAAAAGAACAAACAAGCCAGTGAACTAGACTAACATGCAGCAAAAATTTAAAAATAACTTTGTGGGGGTGAAACATAGGAACTCTCTCTTTAAGGACGCTACTGAAGTAATCAATTAATTGGGTATAAAGGAGGATTACACACATATGGAAAAGAATAGCACATGAAGTTAGTTCTATACTTCACTGGCATCTAGTGTGAAGAAGAAACTCCAGTTCACAATGTAGTAGATTTGCATGCCATGTGCAGTATTGACTTCTCCTCTGAAGCATCGGCATTGGCCATAGTCGCTAGTCTAGATGGACTATTGGTACGTTCCAGTATATTAATTCTTGTTTTCCTACAATCCATACTCTAAATCTAATTAGCACCATTATTGCTTTTAATTGTTATTAAATTAACACCTATAAGCACTTTTCCATTCACTAACATTACAGGCCTGATTATCCCCTTTGCCAGTGAGGGTGGAGGATAGACATGCCAGGTGAATCTGGATTGGTGCCAGGTTTGTAGCATACTGTTCCCTTTTCCCACGGCAGCTCCTCCATGAGTGCTTCACGGTGATCACTCCACAGCCTCTCCAGAGTAGTGTTTCCCCACAGTATATGGAGATTATTCCATAAATTAACACTGACTGGTTCCAGACGTCAACTCCTCTTTCCTTGTCATGCCTGACCTGTGCTGCCCAAGGGGGTGAATGGACAAATACCATTGTTCTATGGAAGTGAGAAAGGACAACTGACCAACCCTCCTGATGAAATAATGGAGGAAACTCTTGGCGTTTCCAGTTCCCTACATTAAAAACAAACTTACAAACAACAAAACCCGTCCAGAAAACCTCAAGGCTGAGCCTGAACTTTATTTGCTTTTAACATATCCTGGGAGAAACCATGTACACCATGAATCTCTGAGCATCACCTGTTTTGCAAATACACATAAGCAAAACTTGTTCCAAACCACACAGCTTTGGTCTCAATTGCATAGCTCAGGATTCACATGATCTAATCATATTGCTCCTTCCATTCAATATATTTAATTTTTTTCCTAATTGTATACATTAATTCTAATACATTTAAGTTTATAATTATATCATTAAACATTTTACATAATGTTTTATCTGCTGACCCACAGTAATAACCTTCTGTAAATTTTCCTTATGTATTATGGCAAATGGCTCAGTGCTGAAACTCTAAACAATGTGGAGATAAAAATGTGATCTACCCAGTGTGGCAAATTCAGGACAATTAGCTACCAGGAGAGGGGTAGTAATTGGTCCCGGAAGGCTTAGCCCTGGAGGAATAAGGTTCAGCTGGGACAGGGGTTAGCAGGGAACTAATTAGGTTCAGCTGGC
>NC_133769.1:56708271-56720190 GCF_003597395.2 Chelonoidis abingdonii | reverse complement strand
GAGGGGTGTGTGTGTGTGTGTGTGTGTGTGTGTGTGTGTGTGTGTGTATATAAAAAAAAATAAATTCCCTCTCCCACCCTATGGGTGGTATGTGTCTTCCTCAACCTCGGGTCCCCTACCAGAGGCCTGGGAGTTTGAGGTTCTGCGCAGTATCTTAGCTGTTCCTAGCATTGCACTCTTCTGGACAGAGAGCTCTGATGTTGTTCCTGGGATTCTGTTGGAGCCACTCACACCAGCTTAGGAGTCACAGCCCCGAGTGATCCTACCACCACTGACCACTTTGCTTCACTTTCCACATCCTCTCTAGTTCCTCTTTCAGGCCCCCTGTACTTTCTCCAGCTCTCATATTCCTTCTTCCTGATGTTGCTGTCACTTGGCACTGCTATATCTATCACCACCACTGTCTTCTGGTCCTTGTCTATTACCATGATGTCTGGTTGATTGGTCAGTACCTGCCTGTCCGTCTGGATCTGGAAGTCCCACAGAATCTTAGCCCTGCTATTCTCCACAACCTTCTGTGGAATCTCCCATCTGGTCTTGGAGGGTCTAGCCCATACGCGTGCAGATGTTCCTGTACACTATGCCAGCCACTTGTTATGCCGTTCAGTGTATGCTGTTCCGCCTGCATCTTACATCCTGCCACTATTGTTGGACTGTCTCTGAGGCCTCTCTGCACAGTCTGCACCTTGGGTCCTCTCTAGTGTGGTAGACCCCTGCTTCAATGGATCTGGTGCTCAGTACCTGTTCCTGTGCTGCTATGATCAGTGCCTCAGTGCTGTCTTTAGTCCAGCCTTTCCAGCCACTGGTAAGGATTTCAATGTCAGCCACCTCAGCTATCTGTCGATGGTACATCCCATGCAGGGTCTTGTCTTGCCATGGCACTTCTTCTGCTTGGTCTTCCTCCCATGTCTGCTGCTGCCTCAGGCATTCTCTCAGCAGCTCATCTTTGGGGGCCATCTTACTGATGTACTCCTGGATGTTCCGGGTTTCATCAGGACAGTGGCTTTGACGCTCACCAAGCCCCGCCCGCCTTCTTTCCGGCTGGTATACAGTCTCTGGGTGTTGGACTTGGGTGGAAACCTCCGTGGCATTGTGAGGAGCTTCCGGGTCTTCACATCGGCAGCTTCCATGTCCTCCTTTGGCCAGCTCACTATACCGCAGGGTATCTGATGACCGGCAGGGCGTATCTGTTGATGACGTGGATCTTGTTCTTCCCACTGAGCTGGCTCTTCAGGACCTGTCTTATCCTTTGGTATACTTGGATGTTGCTGTCTTCCTTGCCTCCTCATCGTGGTTTCCATGTGACTGTGGGACGCCAAGGTCTTGTAGCTGGTCTGTATGTCTGCTATGTGGCCCGCTGGTAGTTCCACCCCATCAGTCTTGACTACCTCCCTCTCTTCACTACCATCCGGCCACACTTCTCCAGTCCGAATGACATCCCGATATCCTCACTGTAGTCCGCGTCAGGTGGATTAGCGAGTCAATGTCTCGTTCATTCTTAGCATACAGCTTGATGTCATCCATGTAGAGGAGGTGGCTGATGGTAGTTCCACTCCTGAACCTGTACCCGTATCCAGTCTTGTGATTATTCTGAGGGGTTTAAGCCTATGCAGAACAGCAGCGGGACAGTGCATCACCTTGGTATGTGCCGCACTGATGGCACTTGTGCAAGCTGCCTTGAGTTGACTTTCCAGTGTTGTCTTCCATAGTCGCATTGATTCTCAGGAAGGTCCTTAGTGTCCTGTTGACTTTGTATAGTGCCAGACATTCACAGATCCACGTGTGCGGCATTGAGTCGTAGGCTTTCCTGTAGTCAATCCAGGCTGTGTCAGATTGGTCTGTCTAGATCTTGAGTCTTGGGCGACTGCTCTATCTATGAGCAAACTGGTGTTTGAGCCTCTGGTGTTGTTCCAATGCCCTTCTGAGCTGTGCTCATGTACTGGCCCATATGGTCCTGTAGCTTGGCAGCTATGATGCCTGATAGGACTTTCCATGTTGTGGGGAGGCAGGTATTGGCGGTAGTTAGATGGTACTGTTCCCTTGCAGGAGTCTTCATGATCAGACACTGTCCTTCCTTGTGTTAGCCAGTTTGGGTGGGAGCCGCTGCTAGCAGCTGGTTCATCTGTGCTGCTAAGCATTCATGCACTGCTGTTAGTTTCTTTAGCCAGTAGGTGTGGATCATGTCTGGTCCGTGTTGTCCAGCTCTTCATGTTCTTGACCGCTGCTGGATGTCTTCTACTGTGATGGTGTCTGGTTTCTGTTCTGGGAGATTCTGTGCTCTGTTCTCAGGTCCTGCGGCCACTTTGCACTGGTGTTATGAGTTCTCTCTTTCTCCATATGTTCTTCCAGTACTGTTCAGTTTCGCTGCTGGTGGCTCTGCTGTTATTGTGTTGTTGCACTGCAGCTGGGAGTATACCTTGGATGGTTTCTTTGGAGAACAGGACATTTACTTTTGGCCTCTGCTTCTCTAGTGTACTCCTTAGCCTGGTCCCAGTGCTGTGAGCCTTTGTTTCAGTCTCTAGGGCTTCAGATGGAGTCAGGTCCTTGTATTTTTTCAGTAGCCGAGTCTTATCCTTATCTCTACACCCTTCTGTAGTTTCACCAGCTGACTAACTTCCCTCGAGTCGCCTTGATCTTATCCTCCAACCTCATTTTCCAGGGTGGGTACATATGTTGTTCTTCTTAATCGTGTAGCCAAGCATCTCCAGGATTACAGAGGCTGTAGCGTATACCAGTTCATTGGTTTGAGTTATGGTGTAGTAGGGATTGTCATGAGGGCTCTATTGGCATCTTTAACATACTATCTGATGGTACTTCTCCACTGAGCCTTGGTAATCCGGTCTTGAGGATTGACTGTAGCTAGTTTCTCCATGATCTTATGC
The DNA here is from genome assembly GCF_003597395.2 of Chelonoidis abingdonii. NCBI lineage: Eukaryota > Metazoa > Chordata > Testudines > Testudinidae > Chelonoidis > Chelonoidis abingdonii. Next base: position 56,717,308 of record NC_133769.1, on the reverse strand, counting down.
CTCATATCAGCTGTTGTGCTCTGCAATGGAGGGGGTAGCAGTGAAGTTTCAGTTCAGGTGTGGGCTGCACATCACTTGTTCTTCCAGGTCTTTTGAGTTGGATGTAAATGTGGAGTGGTCTATCTCAAGCTGTGAGAGCAGCTTCCTCTTTACTATGTTGAGCGTTGGGTAACTAGTGTTTCTCAGTAAGTGTGGATTAGGTCTTTTGTCCATCCACAGTCCCCTCATACGTTTCATATATCCCCTCTCATTAGGTCTACTGTTGTAGTAGCATTCTATCAATTCCAGGTTCTCTTGTCTCGTCCATGAATGTTTGTTCCAGTAGCCCACTTATCGTCAAATTGTCCTGGTTCCTCAACATCTGGCGCGGACCTTGTTAATCCGGGCGACGTCTGAGCTGGCATGACCTTCCTAGTTCGTGTCACTCTCATATTGAGTAGGCAGGTGAAGCGTTTAGGGGTCTTTTGCTCAAGGACCCCTACTGGAAAGTGGGTACCAACCGGGATTTGAACCCCGGTCTCTCGTATCAAAGGGCGGCTTCCCGTATCAAAGGGTGGCGCTTTTAACCACTACGCTATCCAGTCGCCTATATATATATAAAAAATAATATATAGAAGCAAGCTAGAGATAACAAGGTTAGTTCATCAGGGAGGATGAGGCCCTCTTCTAGCAGTTGAGGTGTGAAAACCAAGGGAGGAGAAACTGCTTTTGTAGTTGTAAAGGAGTTTCTCCTCCCTTGGTTTTCACACCTCAACTGCTAGAAGAGGGCCTCATCCTTCCTGATTGAACTAACCTCATTATCTCTAGCCTGCTTTCTTGCTTGCATATATGTACCTGCCCTGGAAATTCAGTTAGTCTGTAAGGTGCCACAGGACTCTTTGCTGCTTTTACAGATCCAGACTAACACGGCTACCCTTCTGATGATTTTTATATCTCTGTATTTACATGAGTATATTTATATTGTAACAAATTATTTTATATGCTTGTGCAATGTTCACATATAAGACAATCCCTCATGGTGATATACTACAGTTGTAAAAAATAAGCCCAGGTGGACTATATTTTGATAAGAAGAGAACATATCAAAATGGTAAAAGACACAAAGGTTATATCTAGTGAATATGTGGCAGAACAACAATAAATTATAATAGATAAAATCTGACTGCAACCTGGGGAGACAGGAAAGAAAATGAAATTGAGTAAGAAATTGGGTGGTGGTGCTGTGGGGGAAGAAAGAAGCTTTTTTGTCAAAAGTGAAGGAAGTTCTTTTGTGCTTTGCAACACAATGAAGTCAGTGCAAAAGAATAGAGGAAGTTTAAAATACGTTTCATTAAGGCAGTGGAGGTAATGTGGAGAATGAGTGGTAAGATGGAGTGCTTTAGGAGAACAAGCTGGTATTAGAAGTTTGATACAGAAAAAAAGAAAGAACTACTTGGAGTTTGAGGAATCGGGTCATGATGATGAGACATTCAAAAATGCACACAAACAGGGTTAAAAGGGCAGTTGCTAAGGAAGAATGGACACAGCAGAGGAATTATACAGGGACTAAAGAAGGAGGATGGTAGGAAATTAGTTTTGGTTGGCAAAAGATAGGACAGTAGAACACAAGGTATGAAGAAATCTTTGTGTGAGTGATGGGGACTGTGTGGTCACTAACTCTAAGGACGTGATAGAGGAACGGAAAATATTTTCAAACGCTGTTAAATGAGAGTAGAGATTTGTGCGTACAAGCACCACTAACAATTATGGGGAACCTCAAAAGGTATTGATCTCTGTTGAGAAGGTAGAAGAAACACTGAATAGTTGAAGAATGGTAAAGCAGTTGGTGAAGATGAGATAATTGTTGATATGATCAAGGCATTTGGAAATTTTGTAACAGAATGGTTTTCATAGTTTTACAGTGTTTTTGCTGGGGTCAAGCGAGGTTTCAGATGACTGGAGAATGGATTAATTGTACTTCTTTGAAGGCAAGTGTGATGAAATGATCCAAACCCCTATCAGGCATCACCCTAATTAAATCAGCCTCTCAAAAGTCCTTGAGAATGTTTGATGGCAAGGTGATGTTCAAGGTGGAAAGGAAATATATGGTAGAGAAGCAACATGCTTAGGAAGGGAAGGAGTACTGTAGACACAATATTTGCCAATGAGACAGAAGTTTGAAAGAATGATGAATGGAAAGTGTAATTGCTATTAGCATTTATTGATCTTGAGAAACTAAATGACTTGATTCTGTGGGAACTGGAAGGTGAAGGTGGAGAATCTCCATCCTTAAAGGTTTTTAAGGCCTGGCTTTGACAAAGCCCTGGCTGGGATGATTTTAGTTGGGAATTGGTCTTGCTTTGTGCAGGGATTGACTGGATGACCTCCTGAGGTCTCTTCTAACTGTAATCTTCTATGATTCTTTGATGGTGTTTGGAGAATTTGAGATGGGTGGAGGGGACTTAAAAAGGTGGAGATGATAGAGGAGCTATTTCGAGGGGTTCAAGAGCTAACATAGGTAACAATACATGGAATTGAGGTGATGGTGGGATTGAGACAAGGCAGTGTTCTGAGTCAACTTCTCTTCATCCTAGTTAGGCTAGCTCGCTTGCATATATATACCTGCCCCTGGAAATTTCCACTACATGCATACAACTAAGTGGGTATTCACCCACAAAAGCTCATGCTCCAATATGTCTGTTAGTCTATAAGGTGCCACAGGACTCTTTGCTGCTTTTACAGATATAAATGTAAAGTATAGTAGAAATCTAAAACATGACCATGTTAAAATGGCATTTTCTTATTCAACAGATCAGTTCATTTTGCATATTAAGAGTCATACTGCTTATTTTAGTGACTAAAATAAATTTTCAATGTGTTTTACTCCTCTTATCCCTGCACAGCCAAAACAAGTTATATTGAAACTTATATTGAACTATTCTGTCTTGTTCATCAGCAGCAGAAATGTTTATGAATTCTGCAGACACTTATGCATACTTTACAAGTATGAAATCACAGGAATAAGGCTAAGCATGTGCGTAGGAATTTGCAGGACTGGGGCACAAGTTCCAATCAGTTTCCCTGTGCAATCTCACTAATAGCCATAATGTTTCACAAGCGTTAATAAGGATGTAATCTGAAGACAATTCAGTTGCAAAGGTGAGCCTAATTTGTCCAATGGAACCTTTATTAATGATACTGACATGGTTAAGGGAAAGAATCCACCATAACACTCACAGCCCAGGCTGAGTTTTTGCAGAACAAGATAAATTGTGAGCAAATAAAACTAAAATAAATCACAGTTGTGTGTATGTAGTGTCTTCTCCGTAATTCTATCCACAGTGCTGAAACAATGTGTATAGTGGTGGTGCTGAGAACCATTGAACCAAACTGTAAATCCCTGTATATAATGACAACCACCTCAAGTCAGGGGGTACAGTAATACCCCCAGCAGCCCTAGTTCCAGCACCTATGATTCTAGCTGCACATCCAAAAACCTCTCAATACTCATTTCATTGCAGCTTTCCATCGCAAAGACCTATCCAGCATACTGTAAACCAAGAGAGACGTCTTCAGCCTAACAGCAGCAGCAATGGAGAGAACACATGCCTCCCATACTCCTCAATGTGGTGTGAACTACAAACCATAACAGAGACATGAATGCCAATTTTATTAAGCACAGGCAGTTTCTTTTTCTTCTCTTTATTTGAAAATACTGGGGAAAATATGAAAAGTGTACTGCAACTAAAATATTATTACCTCTTTTTGACCCAAGCAGTTGGCCAATTTTGAGGGTCTTGCGGAGGTCTCCTCTGTTAGGAGGAGAAACTGATGATGAAGTCAAGTATTTATTTGATGCAATTTTGTTTATTTACAAAGAATATACACAAAGCCCCAATCCCCTGAATACTGTAGGAATCAAATGACAAAAGATAGTTTCTTTTCTCACAGTTCTTACCCTCTTCCAGCCAGCACTCTACCCAAAAAGCTCTCTCTCTAGGTTTTTTCTCAGGGTCACACTATTCAAGGCTATTTGTCCCTTCTCTGTCTACTTTGTCTTGTGGTATTTCTGCTCCCTCTCACACAAATCAATCTCCCATCTCAGCATTTACACTCATCCCACAGTGAAACTCATCCACCCACAGAGTTCAGATTCCTGCCCAGCCATGTATATGACCCGTGTTTGGGGTGATGGTTCCTGCTATTCCATCTATCTCTAAACAAAGAGGCATTTAATTGTTCCCTTTTTTAGTTTGAATGGAAGGCAGTTGTTGTGCCCCCCAGCTTTACCAAGGTTTCTCCTAACTTCCAGCATAAGGATAGATTTTAAAAAAATTCAAGTCAAAAATGCAAAATTAAAGGTTTTAATGCAATGCTAACTCAAGCCTGTTGAATCAAGGGAGCTGCTTCGATCAGCACTTTTGAGAACCCAATTACTTATTTTAATCACTACATATAGACTTAAAAGCTTATCTTTATCCACACAATTTTGAAAATTTAGGCTTGAATATTTAAACATTTAAACTTTTTTAAAATAAAGTCAAAGAGATGTGGGGGGGGGTGAGGGTGGGTGTGTCTCAATTTCCCAATAAAAGGCATGAACCAGTGACACTCATTTTGATTATTTCTAATGTTATTCTATCCAAGGTTGAACACTTAATTTAAAAAGTGCTTTCTTTATAAAATAAAAATCTCTGGAGGCCATAAACCTCAACCAATTCAATATTTAAACTGCGTAAGTATGAAGGGCAAAAAAAAATTGTTGGAGTAGAGTCCAACATAAACAGGATTGGGAAACATCATTATCACCTTTTTTCTCATAAAATCCAATCATGCAAATATTTAATCAGGGACATATTAGACTGCTCCTCATAACAATATCAACCCCAACAAATTATGCCCTCAGGTTTCAATACTCATTGACTTTTCTATTACTTTATTGGGTGATAAACTCAGAACAGAACAAAAAAAAAAGAAGACCTATTTCATAGATTTTACAGTGTTCATTTACTGCCTGTAATGAAACCAAAAAGTTGTTCTCAAGGGCCACATCATTGCCTAAGGTACACAGAGTGAAAACACAATCCCCAGCTCTCAACACTCAACTCTGAATTACATCCCAGACCTGAAGAAGAGCTCTGTATAAGCTCAAAAGCTTGTCCCTCACACCAACAGAAGTTGGTCCAGTAAAAGATATTCCCTCAGACACCTTGTATTCCTGACAAAATAATATCCTTGCACATGCTATACAGGACAACCATCTATCTAATTTTGCTGTTTGAGTAGCTACCAAAAAATAATAATAATCATACAATATAATCCAGAAGCTATTCATGATAATGCAGAAGACAAACTTTTAAGAATACAAACTGTGTGTTATATGATCAACAAAGTAAAAGCAGCTCCCATTAACTGAAGTCAAAATGCCTTTCTTTTAAATAAAATATTTACAAAAATACAGGACAAGACAACACTTGGTGAAAATTAAAAAAACCCACAGAGTGAATTCTAGCTTATTTAACATGTGAAAAATATACCAGAAGATGTCATTCTAAGGCAGATTTCGATTTTTTTTGCAAACCATGACATTTCAATCCCAATTTGATTTGTGTGTCTTTATGTGTCTCTCTTATTTTATACTTTTCTTTCAATAAAGACAGCACCTATCAATGGCTTCAGGTGCAATGCAATCATTCAAAAACAGTGAATGCATTATGCAAGTAAAGAAACATGATTTTCTCCATTAGGATCACCCAAAACAAAAATAAACAATTCCATGTGACCAGCATTACCACCCACCCCATCATCGTATCAAAAGCTTGAGTTTGGGGAAGTGTAGAGAGCCTTGCAACCTGCCCAGAAAGACAACAAATCCAGGTCCTGTCTGACCGGGATTACCTGGTGAGATTTTGTAAATGCCTCTGTGAGCTAAACTGAGAAACAGAGGCAGTTGGACAGAGATAAACTGTAAATTGTCTGTTTCAGGGAATTTGCCTTTAAAGGAGCCCTGGGTTTGGGATGTTCCGACCAGTCTGTCTTAGTGTGTCCTCTGAGGTTCCCACGGTAATGAGTGAGTTTTTTTAATCCAGTCAAGGGCTCAGAGGAGCTCCCCAGTCTGAACTATCTAATCAGCCCATTAATATTGGGACACAGAAGTGTCATGCGATTGTGACCTGCTTTCAAATCATCTGGTAATGAAAGGCTGAAATCATAGTGCCGGATGCTGCTACAACTTAGCCTGGGGCAGGTGGGGGGAGGTGTTTAGAGGCCATTCTTTGGTACCCTCCTGGTCTTGGACTCCTCATTAGAGCAAAGATTACTTCAAACGCTGAACAACAATATGCACTAAGGGTATATCTATGTTGCAATGTAAGGGCAGGCGCAGACTCAGGTTCAAGCCTAAACTTCCTTCCATCTACACACAAATCTCATTAACCCAGGGCTCAGACCAAAGGGCCCAGGTCCAAACTCATATCAAGCCATGGCGCAGGGAAAGAGCCTCATTCCGTTGCAGCTCAGGTTCTGGGAATCCTACGAAAGTATCCCAAAATCCCATAGGCCAACTTCCTTTGTCCTCTCTATCCCAAGAATCTGCAGTTGAATCCAGTGAAGACAGAAAGAGCCTCCCTTGATGTACAGCAGCCGCTCGTCAAGTCAATGTTAACCCTTCCTTTGTCTTCTGACTATTGAGCTGCAAACACACCAGCAGAGAGACTGAATAGAAGAAGCCTTTTGCAAAGCATGCTGCTACATGGTCATGGTAGCACAAACAGATTTCCATTACATGCATCTGACGAAGTGGGTATTCACCCACGAAAGCTCATGCTCCAAAACGTCTGTTAGTCTATAAGGTGCCACAGGATTCTTTGCTGCTTAAACAGATTTTGGTTAATCTCTGGTGCAAGGCCTGCAAAACTGTGGACTTTTGTAAGAATACTAGGAATGGTCATGCACACCAGCAAATAGTGAAGAAGTTTGCAGTTTTGCAAATTTACCAGATTGGTGACCAGTGCAGGGAGCAAATTAAGCAGCTCAAGAATGAGTACTGGAAAACCATAGATCAGAACTGCACCTCGGGCAACTCACCAAGCTCATTCCCGCTTTCTGAGTAGTTTCACCAGGTGGTAGGAATGTCACCCAGCATGAAGCCAACAGTGGTGCATGATGACCTGGTCAACCAGGATGGTATCCTGCCTACAGAGGAGTCTACAGGAGACACAGAAGGGACAGAAGCCATCCCTGAGCCAGGCAAGTTTCTGGCTCCATTTTAACGTTCATTAATAGAGTAAAGAAAGGGATTTCCACTCTGTGAACCAATGCAAAAGTTATGAGAAGCCCCAGCTAGCAGTGTGTATCCACTAATGGTAGATTTTATACCAGTGCCTTGGTTCTCCCCTCCCACACACTCCATCACATGGAGTTCAAAATGGCAACTGAAAAATGCAAACAGTGAAGAACACCTTTACTGTAAAGGTGCAGATTTTGCTAGGGCCATTCCTGATTCTTAAAAAAAATAACTTTACATTGCCATGCCTGTAAATACACAACTCTGTAAACACTCAGTCTACTGAGACACCTGGAAACAATTAACTGTGCGGAGGTAGGGCAAGTGGAAAGGTGTTCAATTTGCAAACCTAGTCCATTTCAGTGAGAGGTAGTCCATGCAGTCCATAGGTGACAAAATCATTTGTCCCAAATGAGACTGAAGTTTGAAATTTTGCTCAGAAATGTGCCGGGATGGGGAGGGGGGGAAGAGAAAGGCTGTGGAGTTCTGCATGTTTGCATGCGGCCATAAGAAGATAAGTCAATGTAAATGCAAAACCAGCATCCTGTTGATTCCGTCATGAATTCTAACCCAAGCCAGGGTGCTGATAGCTGCAAGTTTTTCTTGAAGCAGGAACTCCAGAAGGTAGTCACATTTTGGGGAAGAGTGTACCCAGGATCACCTTGGTAGCTGATCAGCTTGCTGGGCAGAAGCCAGAGGCGACGCGTGGTGGGGGCATGTGCCACCCTAGATTTTTGCCAGGGTTTGCTGGTGCCACTGGGTCACATGGTGCTGTGGGCTCCAAGATGGGGGACTGGCAAGTTGGGAGCTACAGCATTGGGAAGAGGTAGTGGCAAACAGCTGGGAGCTTCAGGAAGAGCCACTGCTTTTGTTGCTGCCTCTCGCTGCAGAGCTAAAGCAGCCATTCCTCCCTGCAGCTCTCAACTGTTTGCAGCTGCCTCTCCACAAAGAGCTAACACCTGGGAGCTTCAGGAAGGGGCACTGAGGGTAAAAGGGAGAGTGTGCTTGGGGGCATGAGTCAGGCTGTGGAGAGGCCGAACCTTTAAATTGTGCTCCCCCATTCTCAGCAGGCCCCAGTAATGCAGAAGTCCCTAGCTCCATCAACCCTCCTCAGTGAATAAGCCCTGAGCTTCCCCCCACCCAAGTCTGGTAGGAGAATGGAGTGGGGTGGGGGGAGCTCCACAAACTACATGTTAGCTGTAAAAGAGCCACATGCAGCTCACTAGCCACAGTTTGGCCACCTCTGTTACATGCCTTTCCCTCTCGTATTCTAAAGAACTCGTATGATGTTTATAAAATGGGGGGGAATGAACCCACATATGCTTTATGACTTTTTATACTGAGCTAATAAAAACATGATACAGAGGACAAGTTAATTAATGATGAGATGCTAATAAACTATGATGATGGAGACATAATGATATTAGGGGAGAGGGACAGCTCAGTGGTTTGAACACTGGCCTGCTAAAAGCAGGGTTGAGAGTTCAGCCCCTGAGGTGGCCATTTAGGGATCTGGGGCAAAAATCTGTCATGGATGGTACTTGGTCCTGCTGTGAAGGCAGGGGACTGGACTCGATGACCTTTCAAGGTGTCATAAACAGATAGCTAAGGGTTAATGTTTCTTTTACCTGTAAAGGGTTAAAAAAGGGAACCAAACACCTGACAAGAGGACCAATCAGGAAACCGGATTTTTCAAAGCTTAAGGGAGGGAATTTGTGGGTTTTTCTTGGTCTTGGGTCTTTGTCTGTTCTGTGCTCTCTCAGCTATGAGAGG
>NC_133769.1:56641055-56684884 GCF_003597395.2 Chelonoidis abingdonii | reverse complement strand
GGGGGGGGGGGGGTCACAAGGTTATTTTAAGGGGACCTTACTTCTGCGCCGCCATCAGAGCTGGGTGGCCGGAGAGGGGTGGCTGTTGGCTGGGTGCCCAACCAGCAGCAGTGCAGAAGTAAGGGTAGCAATACAATATCATGCCATCCTCACTTCTGCACTGCTGTCTTCAGAGCTGGGCAGCCAGAGAGCGGCAGCTGCTGATCAAGGGCCCAGTTCTGGAGGCAGCAGTGCAGAAGTAACAGTGGCAATACCATACGATGCCATCCTTACTTCTGCGCTGCTGCTGGATCTGCCTTCAGAGCTGGGCTCCCAGCCAGCAGCTTCTGCTCTCCAGCCACCCAGCTCTGACAGCACTGCCACTGCCAGCAGCAGTGCATAATTAAGGATAGCAGTACCACAGCCCCCCCCATAACAACCTTGCAACTCCCCTCCCACAACTCCTTTTTGGGTCAGGATCCCTACAATTACAACACACTGAAATTTCAGATTTAAATATCTGAAATCATGAAATTTAACATTTTTAAAATCCTCTGACCATGACATTGACCAAAATGGACCATGAATTTGGTAGGGCCCTACCTATGAGAAGTGAGTTAATGGTCACAGTCCATTCCATGGTAGATAGGTTATCATAAGTTAGTGCTAATTCTGTTATATTTTGTAGCTTGTCTTTAAGTGCCCAAGGACTGAACAGGCAGTAACGCAATTTTGAGATTCTGTTTGAGGTACGTTTTACTGCAGCACTTTGAATATACAAAATGCTGTTTCACACAAGTCGTTTCAATATCCACAGAGTGATACTTGTGCTGCTTCTCACTTATTTTGGGGAATTTCATTCTATCCTTAGTTACAGTGTATAAGTATTACCTTACTCTTCGAGTTGTCCCAGTGAAATCACTGCTCAAAATACCAGCGGAGGAACCCATGCCTTTGTGAACAAACACAACACACGATTTACTTTATATAACGTTTTTGATCTTTAAGAAGCTTTACAGACATAGAACTACTGAAATATGTTTTACCCCAGTGCCACTCCCTTGACTTCATCCGTTATTCCCAATTTACACCACTGTAAATGAGATTAGTCATATTAACACGTAAGTATAAATAGAGGATTTCATACTCTAACTCCGCCAATAGGGCTCCCATCACAAGCACTACATTTGCAGCATTTTTTTTTGGTAGGAATTATAACACTGCTTTGGACAAGATGCACAGTAATGTCATTAGAAACAATTAGATTGAAGTTACTCTGCCTATTCTCACTGGCAAAGGGAAGATTTCACAATAACCTAAGACCCATATGCAGCACTTGGCGCTATATTATGAAAAATTGCTAAAACAAAATAAATTATTCACAATTTTAATTTAGAAGGGTGTAAGAGATATAATCTTGAAATTATACTATTAAGACTAAGTAGGAAAATTCATTCAGTAGAAATATTTCACTCAAAAATAGCAAATTTATTTGTATTTATAAGTCCATTAAAACAATACAAATAAGTTAGCAGCCAGCTAGAGAAAAAGTGACAAAGTCTGTTGTTTTCCTATCTTTGTACCAATTCATTAATGGGCTTGAACGTGGTGGAAATGGAGTCCACAGCAAAATGCTATGAAAGTAGGTTTCGTACCAATACCAAGTTTCAGCCTAGACTGATTGGAAACAAAATACAAGTTAAGAATGGTCTAAATTTGAAAAAGGCTGAGAGACAACGCTTCACAATAGGTTCTTTGGGAAAATTCACATATTAATAGTGATATTTCTGTAACACCTGCCCCTTCCCCCTCCCCTGCCTGAGGTCAGGGCCCACTGTGCTAGGCATACAGCCATACTTTCCAACACCAACACCTAATGTTTTATTTAAACCATCAGCATTGTTTATTTTAACAGGATTTTTTTTCATTTTGATGGAAAAAACTTTTTGAGGAAAAAAATAGTCTGTCATCAGTTCTGAAGGATGCAGCACAATAAGGGTGCCATGAAAGTAGTTTACTATGAAACAGAAGGGGATGTCTTACAATCTCTAAACCATCATCTGACCCCAGTCCTGCAATTCATATGGACTTTTGTGACCTCATGGAGCCCCATTTATTTCTGTGGAAGCTGAAATATCTAACCTACTTTGTGATTATGTTTACATTCACTCAGTGTGCTTCAATTATTGTTCAAGGACTAAGACCTTAGCAAATGTGCTTCAGTGGTAGAAAACTGCACCTTGCTGTGTGTGGGCGGCAGGGTTCACCCACTTGTGATACGTTGCACAATCAAGGCCATAATGCTCTTCTACTGAATAACGCTTACCAAGATCTCATTCCTCCAAAAGGAAAGTATTCTGCACTAGAGTGATGAGGATGTTGTGCAATTAATACAAGGGCATAAAATATTCACAATGGACAATATATATCGAGTAGCAGCACAGGAAAATGCACACAGACACAAAGCACTTCAAATCAGAATTCATGCATCTAGAGATACAGCTTTTGAGGGAAGAATAATTTATGCTCTGGTCCTCACCAATAAATTATGTTCCTTTAAATAAACAATCAAGATATGAGTTGTACTTTTTAAATATTTCCCATCTGATATTAGACATTACACATTAGGTTATTAAAGGTCAAATTTAAATTACCTGGACAAGATAGGAAGAAGTTACTCTTGTGTTCTATGAAACCAAGAATTTACCTTGGACATCATCCATTCTAGTGAAACTCTCAGAACCAATTTTCCTAATGGAAGCTGAGGAAACAACCTCAGTGCATTCTATGAGGATAATATTCAGATATTATTTTCCTTTCCACTCATACACTTGTGTCACTGTTACTATTATCATCCCCCTCCCTCTCCTTGAGTTTCTATACTCACTTGTGATATCTCATCCATATTTAGGCTATCATTTATATATTGTATGTTTGCTCAACAACCAGCACAATGGGGCCCTGGTTCTGATTGGTGCACATAGGTGCTACTGTAATACAAATAATTTATAAGCATATTTCTTACAAATCATCTTAGAGACACCAACACCTTTAGAAGTCTCAGAACAAAATGTTAATCATAGTAAATCACAGACACTTTCTCTCCCTGCAAATTAGAGCAGAATTGAATCCTTTTCTCATAACAGGCAGCAAAAAAAAAAGGATAAATGGATGCAAATCAGATATTAGGAATGGCAATATACAAAAACCTATAGGAGAACACTTCAATCTCCCTGGACATACAATAGCAGATTTAAAGGTAGCCATCCTGCAGCAAAAAACTTCAGGACCAGACTTCAAAGAGAAACTGCCAAGTTTCAGTTCATCTGCAAATTTGACACCATCAGCTCAGGATTAAACAAAGACTGGCTAGCCAACTACAAAAGCAGTTTCTCCTCCCTTGGTGTTCACACATTAACTGCTAGAAGAGGGCCTCATCCTCCCTGATTGAACTAACCTCGTTATCTCCAGCCTGATTCTTGCTTGCATATATATACCTGTCTCTGGAAATTTCCACTACATGCATCCGACAAAGTGGGTATTCACCCATGAAAGCTCATGATCCAATACTAAGGTGCCACAGGACTCTTTGCTGCTTAAACTTTATAAAGCGTACTCTCTATGCCATTATCTAAATCACTGATACATATACTGAACAGAACTGAACCCAGAACCGATCGCTGAAGGACCCCACTCGTTATGCTCTTCCAGCGTGAGTGTGAACCACTGATGATTACTCTCTGGGGATGATTTTCCAACCAGTTATGTACCCACCTTATAGTAGCTCCATCTAGGTTTTATTTCCCTAGTTTGTTTATGAGAGGTCATGCAAGACAGTATCAAAAGCCTTACTAAAGCCAAGATCCACCACATCTATCACTTCTCCTCTAACAATGCTTGTTACCCTGTCAAAGAAAGCTATCAGGTTGGTTTTACATAATCTGTTCTTGACAAATCCATGCTGACTTATGTATCACCTTATTATCTTCTAGGTGTTTGCAAATGATTGCTTAATTATTTGCTCCATTATCTTTCTGGGTACACAAGTTAAGCTGACTGGTCTGTAATTCCCTAGGTTGTCCTTATTTCCCTTTTTATAGATGGGCACTATATTTGCCCTTTTCCAGTCTTCTGGAATCAGTCCCATCTTTGAAAAGTCATGGAAGACAATTGCTAATGGCTCAGATTTCCTCAGTCAGCTCCTTGAGTATTTTAGGATGCATTTCATCAGGCCCTGGTGATTTGAAGACTTCTAACTTGTCTAAGTAATTTTTGACTAGTTCTTTTCCTATTTTAGACTCTGATCCTACCTAGCATTCACTATGTTAGATATCCAATTGCCACCAACCTTCTTGGTGGGACTGAGACAAAGAAGTCATTAAGCACCTCCACCATTTCCCCATTTTCTGTGATTGTCTTTCCCCTCCTCATTGAGTAACGGGCCTACTCTGTCCTTGGTCTTCCTCTTGCTTCTAATGTATTTGTAGAATGTTTTCTTGTTTCCTTTTATGTCCCTAGCTAGTTTGATCTTGTTTTGTGCTTTGGCTTTTCTAATTTTGTACCTACATGCTTGTGTTATTTGTTTATATTCATCCTTTGTAATTTGACCAGTCTCCACTTTTTGTAAGACTTTTGAGTTTTAGATCATTGAAGATCTCCTGGTTAAGCCAGGGTGGTCTCTTGTCATACTTCCTCTTTCTTACACAGTGGGATAGTTTGCTCTTGTGACCTTAATAATGTATCTCTGAAAAAATGCCAACTGTCTTCAATTGTTTTTCCCCTCAGACTTGCTTCCCATGGGATCTTACCTATCAACTCCCTGGGTTTGCTAAAGCCTGCCTTCTTGAAATCCACTGTCTTATTGTGTCCCTTCTACCATTCCTTAGAATCATGAACTCTACCATTTCATGATCACTGTCACCCAAGTTGCCTTCCACTTTCAAATTCTCGACCAGTTCCTCTCTCTGTTTGTCAAAATCAAATTTAGAACAGCATCCCCCCTAGTAGCTTTCTCTACCTTCTGAAATAAAAAATTGTCTCCAATACATTCCAAGAACTTGTTGGATAATCTGTGCCCTGCTGTGTTATTTTTTCAATCGATGTTGAGATAGATATCAATAAAAAATAGAAGATTTTCCATTTTGGCAGCCACTTGAATTTTCAAACACTGTTGGATCAATTTTGAAAAGAAACAGATCCGCCCCTCAGATGAACACGCACAACTCAGAGGGCAAGTATGTCTTCCTTACTTTATTTTTATCTGTGCACATATTCTTTTAGAGATAGGATAATTGCTGATTTCCTCTGGAAAGAGAACAAAAGAACTTGTCTTAAAAGACTATATTGTAGCATGTCAGAAGGGGGTGATTTCCTTACCCAACTTCTATGCCAATACCTGCCTACTGTCACTGGATCAAGAAAGAAACAGAAATACAGTAATGTATATAGTTGTGCAACCAATTATAGTGTAAAAACAACACAGTTTCCCATTCCAAATCCAAGCCATCAAAAATGTAAGGGAAACATTCTGTAAAATGTTGAAAACAAATTAAAGCACATGCGGTGTAATGGGCAATTACTCCAAAAGATATGGGTCACTGATATAGGGAAATGAAATAAAATGGATTCCTTTATTATCATCAGCTCTTTTTGAGAAGCCTTTTAGGCTTGGACAAGTGAAAATTAGACTGGAAATTCTGATTATTTCCATTTATCCATATGCAATAATGTAGTTTTGCTCTCCAATAGCTGCTTGTTATTATAATTGTTATGTTTTAAAAGAGGATACAGAAAGTTACATTTCCAGCAATGAGTGCCAAGCATCTCTCTCATTACTTTGCCCATTTAATAGGAAAAGCATCTTTAACAAACAGCCATTCCTGGATAAGTGGGAGAGATGAAGAAATTCAGACTGATGAAGATGACTTGCTGGTCATAAGAGGCTCTCTCAGTATCTGTGTATTTTCTTAAAGACTGGTTGAAACATAACATAAATTAACTGGCAGAGCTGATATGATCCCTGAGAGACTGGTTTAAATGTACACCAAAAAGTCACATAAATGCTCAAGGCAGTGTGGAAGATCTGGAAATGTTCATGAAAACAACACGTTAGGTAAATATAAGCAAATGAATACAAGATATTATACCACTAACTGACTACTCCTAGTTAAGAAAGAAGCATTAACATAATATTCACCACAGTGAAAAAAATCTGGCAAAGATATACAGAGTGAGTACACTTAATCAGCAAAGAGCTTCTGATTTGGTTTGTAGAGGAGACTTAAGTTCACTAATTTTTTCTGAACTTGAAATAGGGATTTCTTACCATGGTCTACTAATATGTGTAAAGTGTGTGTTGGGTTTGGTCACGTTATTACATTTAATATAATTATGCAGACATTCCTATCTTCAGCTGATGGCAGATTTTCCCTTGTTTTCAATTTGTTATTTTGGGGTCCTTTTGAGGGGGTCATAGATGAACCTACTCCATGAAATGTGAATTAGAGAATGTGACCAACAGCCATTGTTTTCCAGAGTAAGGGGACTGACAGTATGTTAAAACATAAAGAGCTAAGTGAATGTTTGTATCATTTGTCTGCACAGACCCTTAAGGGAAAGGTCATAGAGAATTTAATAAGGATGAAATAAAAAAGGAAAGAAATATTCTTTAAAACCTACAAAATGAAACAGAATGTATATGTGTGTGTTTTGATACATCTTATACAATTATATTGCAGGTGTATACTTTTCTTTAAAGTCTATGAGGTGATTCCAAAAACCTATAAAAGAAAATGACAATCTTTGTAAACACTACAAACCTTTTCTATATGGGGCTTGTCATTCCAGCTCAAATTTAGTGGCTGGAAAACAGAGCTTAAAAGGTCTACTTCTACCTGTATACAGATTCTCCTGTAACTGTGTTTAAGAGCTGAAGGGTATTCTGTCTTCTGCCAGGAAGTACTGCCATGGTTTGTGATCTAGTGATGATCCAGAAGTCCTGGGTAGCTGTATTGAGCAGGATGATTTTCCCTTAGTTGTCAAAGAAATGTTACTAAAACTTGAATGCTCTTGGAATGACACCCTGTATTTTATGAAGCCAGAACCTGAATTACTTTGTGCCCGTTAAAGTTCCAAAATATAAGTTTTGTAAGAATAGAACCATAGGTACATAAACTGCCACATTTTTCCTCAGCGATTTTCCTTTGAATTGTTTTGTAATTTAGAGACACGATAATTTTTTTTTTTAAATTGCTAAATACTTCTTCCTTGGAGGCATATTCTTCTCATGTGTTATGCATGTACTGGGTGCTTTATTCTGTGTACAAAACAAGACACGGACCCATCAACCAAGGGTACTTATCTGCAGTAGTACATACCTTCTATAATTTAGACAGGAATTTTCTGCCTCGTTATGGACTGGCCAGCAAAGAGAATATTTATTAAAAATTGCTGGACAGACCATAACTAAGCATATATTATATAAGGTGTGTACCATTACAAATAAATACCCTTGGGTGATGGGACAATCTTTGGTTTGTACACAGAGTAAAACACCCAATACCTGAGTAATGGATTATTGGACATGCTTCCTAGCAAGAAGCAGTCATTCAACCGTTTGCTGGTTTTCAGATGACTGTGCCTCTAAAATATTAAATAATTTAAAAGAAAATCTTAGGGGAAAAAGAAGAATCTGTGTCTATTGTTCTTAACTTAAAATGTAAATTGTGTACATGTATAAGTAATGTACAACAGGTAAAGGATCCAATCTCTCTGTTCTGGATTTGGGGACGTGCCTTTAAAAAAATGCATTGAGGCATCGGTTTTTAAATTAGCATGACTACAGACAGGTTTGAAAACCAAGCATGGGTAAAACAAGATACACAATTCAAATGTATACAAGTATGAAAATTGTAGGATTCACACTGCATGACAGTTTATACATAACTGCACTTTGCTTGCAAACATTTAGTTTTAGGATCTGGGTGGTTAAATAGAAGTATATCGACAATTAGTTACGTCTATCTATAGTTTCACTGGGTATCAAATGTTCAGCTAGAGTTATGGGCCTAACTGCAGGAGCATAAATTACCTTTCAGGTGCTGCTCTACATCCTTCATTACGACTATTTGATCGATAGATACCACTGCACAGAAAGCCTGCAAACTATGTATTTCTGCTACATAAACTGCCTAGAACACTTAAGTAGCTATATTATTAAAAAAAAAAATTTGACATGCCAGTGGTTTTCATGGATTTCCCAGATGTGTCACACAACATAATTTGTCTGAGCAGCAGCCAGAAGTTTATGAGAACTCCCTGTGTATTCTCCTTTCCTCTCATGTCAACGTAAACTTATTTGGCACAGAAGCTTCAGCAAGTGCTGATTTACTCAAATCACATATAACATCAATATAACACTACTTGCAGGTCTTAGCTGACCATAAAGCTATTGTTACTTGGCAACACTGCCAAGGACCTAACCAACTTGTGACTGATTTCAATGCTATTAAAACATAATGTGGTGGAAATGTAGATAAGACCGAGATCATGGAAATATGAAATATGGTATTTGAGCAGTATCCCTAGTGGCACCACCACCATTACTGTCCATCCTGAACTCTCGTGCTTTTGATATAAGGATAATCCAGGTCTGACCTATATGAAACAGTTGAAATGGCTGTAATTTTTAATTAATTAGAATAAATTAAATTAAACTTCTTCTGGGGCCATGTACACTTAAAGTGTGCTTGACAGAAGTGGAGCTAATCATTCCGAAATGGTGGAGGGGAAGGGAAAGGAGTATCCATATCCTTGGAAATCTTAAAATATGATCCCAAAGCAATCGGAAAAAACAAGATTTTATGGTTCAGCCATATTTAAAGACAGAGTCGGCTGATTTGTAGAAATCCACAAAACATTTGACAATAAGAGAGACTGAGAAATGAAAACAGGTGTGCTTTATGACCATTCTTGGATTGTTTTAACAACAAGCCTTTCTTGAAGCTTATAAATTTCTGTTGCATTTCATGCCATTCTGAGAAGCAAAGACCAACGCTTTCTGATCTCCACAACAAATATACTTGATCAAGTCAGAATGTCAGATTTATCTTTTACTGTGTTTCATGTACATAACTAAGTGCAAATTAATCTTTCCTCTCAGTAGTTTCGCTTCCGTGCCAGCCCTATCATGTAGTGTAATCACATCTTAATAAAAAATACACTGACAATGTATTGGTGAGTGGAAATGCATTCAAGCTTTTTATTTCAAAATCTTCCACTAGTCTGAAATGTTCTTAAATGGTAAAACTATCACTATTACAATGTCATGAAAAAAAAAACTAAACCAGTTTTTTTAGAGAGATTTTTAAACCACTCCATCATTTAATATACTGAAGTTGATTAACAAAATTTAACCTGCTCTTACCCATATGTTTGTAAAAGCAATATAATTCTTTTTGTGTTTTAAATATTGGTTTAATGTTTATTTTTCCTTTAAAAGGCAGAGAGAGTGCAGCATAATTCAACCCCACAACAAGTCAGTAATTTATGTGCTTAATGAAAAAGGTGCCTATATGAAAACAACTTGCAATTTCAAATGTCCAAAGGGTTATTATATTTATATTCCTGTTCTGTTACTTAATAATGTCGAACACTTCCATGTAACACTTAGCTCAAAATTCTGTTTTAGGGTTATTAATGATCAAACTCCTTACTTTAGGAACAGATCATTTATATAGCACTCTCTTATGATTCAAACAACAATACTGCATACCAACCTTCATGCTATCCTATCCTCAGATATGTTGCATTTTGCTCTTCAAAAAATGACTGCATGTGCATGCCCAAATGTAGTGGCTGATTTTCAAAGATAGGTGGCAATGCAACCCTCATAATAGAGGTATTAAATGACATTTTCTCAAGTATCTTAAAACTAGGTAATTACCAAAGAACTAATGACTCAAAAAAGAAAACATATAGTATATGAAAATATGGCTTATTTGCTAACTAACAGAAGATTAGTCAGGAGTCCCATGCTGTCAACTTTAGCCTGATTAAGTAGTAAGTACTCTATATTAATACTATGCCATGAATCCTAAACAAGGAAGGTCTGTTTCTCCTTTCCTAAAAAGGCTTTCTCGCTCAATGTTGGTGTATTAATGACAGATAACACTCTCTTTAAGACATAATCACCTTCCTAAGAAAAGGTGCAGATTCACAAATGTCAAGACCACAGATTAGAGTGATACTTGTAATGATGTTCATACAAATGAATGTAATCAATATAATGTATCAATACAGGTAATCCTGGTGCATTGGTAAGTCCAGATCAGTCCGATTAAGTGATCTGTTTTAACTATAAGTTTCACTGTTTGTTATTTGAAATATTTTTGTCCTATGCTATTCATACTTTTATTTTACAATTACTGGTTGTTCTGCTCAAGAGGAAATAAACTCTGTCTAAATCTGAATGCTAATAAAGAGGTAACAGGGGAATCCACTGTATCACTGAGCTATTTGAATTTAAGTTCTGTGCAGATAACCAGACAGTTAATAAAAATTGGATACATTTCTGGCATGTAGGACTGTATAATGAAAGATTCATTTTTCGGCTAATGCATCAATAACCTTTGCAAAAAACTTACCTCTCCAATTGGGCAGGTCTACATTAAGAAATAAAAGATATAATGAACTAGCATGATGAACCAGGGTCTTCAAAGATCATATTCAGTATTAAAACTCCATAACTGTGAATGTAGTCTATTTCTGCTAGACTGATTTTTTTTATTTATTTACAGTACTGCATTTGTCCTGCAAGACCTAAGGCAAAACTGAAATGGAAGATATTTAAGTAGCCAAATATCACTGAGCTAGTAATTGGAATGAAAGTCAGCACTGGCAATGTTCCACTCGTTCTCCTGTTGTGATGACATTTGTTGCCATGACTAGCAGATGTCACACTGTTCAAATGCAGCTTATTCTACAGAGAGTCAAGTAGAGGAAAGGAGAAAGATGAGATATAGAAGTAAAAGTCTCCTTTCTAGGATTTCACATGTAATTTCAGTATTAGCTAACCTACTATGTGTGACTTAAAAATGTATATTTTAATACTAAAGCACAGAAATTCTACTATTGAGTCCGGCTGTGGACCCTGTTTGCCTGAAGACATATTCTGATCGACTGATTGTGCCTTTCTGATGATGTCACAGATGTGTACCAAGTCCCAGTGGCAGATACTGAAGACCTTTTCAGTGAATCATACACAAAAATCTCTACGCCTATTAGGTAAATTGGGGGATGGGAAAAATGTGGAGGCAGAAAAGCCAAAGCTAACAAGTAAGGGGGTAAAGAGAAGCACTGGAGGGACGGTTCAGAGTGATGGGATGAAGGGAAAAGTCACAACTTTAAAAAAAAAATGTCCAACTCTTAAAGTTGGAAGCTGCCATTTCAGCAGCAGTCTGTGGTCCTTTAAGCCATTTTAACTCTTTTTCTAATGAAAAACTAACTGTGGATTCTTCAGTATTCCAAAGTTCGTTTTTTAAAAAATATTGTATTGTAAAAAGAATGATGAAAATGGAGTTGGGCTTCTGGTGACAGTAAGATGGAGAGAAGGAGTTCAGCCACCCTTTATTAAAAAACAGAGAAAGATTGTTATAACAGTTCTCAGATAAATTTATTCAAGCTAGTAGAGAAAAAGGATGTATTTAGATAGAGAGATAGATAGATAGATAGATAGATAGATAGATAGATAGATAGATAGATAGAGGTATCCACCTTCTCTCTTGTTAGGAGCTACTTTTCACAGTGGAAGGATAAACGATTTTTTTTTAAATGAAATTGTAAAGAGTCCTATTCTAACAGCAATAAGTTATGTCAAGGAGTCCGGTGGTACCTTATGATTAACAGATTTATTTGGGCATAAGCTTTCGTGGGTAAAAAAAACCCATGAAAGCTTATGCCAAAATAAATTTGGTAGTCTTTAAGGTGCCACCAGACTCCTTGTTTTTGTGGATACAAACTAACACGGCTACCCCCTGATACTTGAAGCTATGTCAGCGGATAGCTTGCTGATTGCCAACTAAGGTACTGGTGCATGTCTTATAATATGCACTAACAGCCACTAATCCACATGGTGGGTAAAGGTAAATATGCAGTTATGACTTTCAAAAACAGTGCAACTTATGGGGGAACATATGCATATACTCCGCATGATCTCATTTTGGGACAGATAGATGCTTGGCAAGAGCAAATAGCTGCTTCCGTCAAGGTAAGTGGACATTGAGGTCTGGTCTACAGGTTTAAATCCAATTTAGCAGCATTAAACCGATTTAACCCTGCACCCGTGCACACAACGAGGCCCTTCATATCGATATTAAGGGCTCTTTAAACTGGTTTCTGTACCCCTCCCCGATGAGAGGAGTAGCGCTGAAATCGGTATTGCAATGTTGGATTAGGTTTAGTGTTGCCGCAAATAGACGGTATTGGCCTCCGGGTGGTATCCCACAGTGCACCATTGTGACCACTCTGAAAAGCGATCTGAACTCGGATGCACTGGTCAGGTAGACAGGAAAAGCCCTGCCAACTTTTCAATCGCATTTCCTGTTTGCCCAGCGGGGAGCTCTGATCAGCACAGGTGGCCATGCAGTCCCAAATCCAAAAAGAACTCCAGCATGGACCGTATGGGAAATACTGGATCTGATCACTGTACGGTGAGACAAATCTGTTCTATCACAGCTCCGTTACAGAAGACGAAATGCCAAAGCATTTGAAAAAAATCTCCAGGCTATGAACAGAGTCCACAGCACAGTGCTGTGTGATAAGCATAATGGAAAGCCAAAGAATCAAATGGATACTCAAAGAGGGAGGGAGGGAGCGGGTAGTGAGGACTCCAGCTATCCCACAGTCCCCAAAAAACATTTGCATTCTTGGCTGAGCTCCCAATGCCTGTAGGGTCAAAACATTGTCTGGGTGGTCAGGTAATATCTCGTCAATTTATCCCTCCTCCCCCCGCCCCGTGAAAGAAAAGGGAAAAAATCATTCGTTGACTTTTTTCAATGTCAACCCTTATGTCTACTGCATGACTGGCTGTAGAATGTGGTGCTGTGGCACTGAAACAGCAGCATTCCTCTCCTCTCCCTTTAACCCTGGTGGCAGATGCGTACAGTGCAAGAATGACTTGATAGCCATCCTCACATCATCCCATGGAATGCTCCTGGCTGCGCTTCAGGTGAGCGTTCAGGCCGGGGCACCTGGTAAAAAATAGAAATGACGCCCGGTCATTTCCCGCAGATGTACAGAGATGGCTAGTAGCCGTCTTTCATCATAGCAACTGAGAGGCGGACTCATCAAGCCCCCCCCTCCTCCTTTCATGGTCTAAGAAAAGATTCTGTACTGCCTGGACTATCATAGCGAGCAGGCATGCTGGGCTCCTCCCCCCCCCGCCCCGCCACCATGTAATTCCTGCCTGACTATATAGCAGCTGGAGGGCCTGCCTCCCTCTCTTTTTTATCTCACTAAAAAAGTCAGTGTTTCTTATTCCTGCATTCTTATTACTTCATCACAACCAAATGGGAGAACACTGCCACGGTAGCCAGAGGGTTGGGGGAGGGGAAGCACGGTGGGGTTGTTGAAGGGGGCACCCTAGAATGCATGCAGCTCTTCATTTCTGTGGTCTGACACGGAGCGGCTGGTGCTCCTCTGTTTCTGGTACACTGTTTCTCTAACACTTGCCTATTTCTAGGCAGGACTGACTATTTTTACATAAAAACAAAGGAGAAATGACTTGGGGAGTCCTTCGTCATTTTTGTTTTTGGGCCCCCGGCTGACCTCAGCGAAAGGCCAGCCAGGAGCACCCGGATGACAGCAGCAGGACAGTACAGAACGAACTTGATAACCATCATTCTTCATCGGCCAAATTTAACACTGCATTGGCCAGACAGTACAGAACCAACATACCATCTGCTGCTACCTGGCAAAGGCAAATGAAATCTGCTGGGTGAGCACTGCAGTACCGCCTTTTGGCAGCGGCACCAGTACACATATGGTGACAGCTGACAAAAGGCAAAATGGCTCATGATTGGCCCATGCCTATGGCGTCTGCCAGGCAATTCCAGGGACAAAGGCGTAAACGATGTCTGCCCTTTGCTTTCACAGAGGAAGGAATGAGTGACGACATTTATGCAGAATCACCCGTGACACTGTTTTTGCACCATCATGCATTGGAATCTCAACCCAGAATTCCAACGGGCGGGGGAGACTGCGGGAACTATGGGATAGCTACGGGATAGCTACCCACAGTACAACGCTCCAGAAATCGACACTAGCCTTGGGACATGGACGCACACCACTGAATTAATGTGCTTAGTGTGGCCACGTGCACTCGACTTTATATAATCTGTTTTATAAAACCAGTTTATGTAAAATCGGAATAATCCCATAGTATAGACATACCCTAAGTTACAAAAAAACGTATAGTATATGGAATTCTGGATGCCTACTAGAAACTCTCCTTCTAAAGAATTGTTTCGAATGTAAGGCTGTTTCTATTTTATTCTCTCTTATCACCGCTCTTATATTTCTCATCATCACTGCAAATCCCAAAGAGTTGTGGCCTCCTTGCAGATCAATTTTTTACAAAGTCCTTATGGTGCTCTGGCTGTATTCAGTTTATGTCCATCACTGGCAATCTTATCAGGACACCAAAGTTTTTGGTGCCTGCCTGTTCAGCAGCTATGTAGTAGCATTCCTTGGTACACATTCTTCTATTTCTCTCACCATGCAATTATACTTGAAGATGAAAAGCTCCAAGAACGCCATGTCTCAATGCTATTATCCGATATTCAGTTTTGTATTACTTACACTCAGAGCAAAAACAGTGCTTTGAAAAATATTACAATGTTATTTGTTAAATCATGCCAGCATTAAGAAGAGGTAAGTGCATCCAGTCCCGAACCCCCAATCTACTGCACTAAGGAAGAGAGAGTATCAATAAGCTCTCAAACTCAATTCATATATTAAGAAAACTACAAAATGAAACCCCATTAAGCTTAATAAGCTTAACAACATGTACTTTACATTAAACCTTCTTACCTAGGGTTGGCTTTTACTAGAGTTCCTAGCTCAGGACAGCTCAAAGTCACATTTCTAGATCCTCTCTTCTCAGAAAGCCACGTCTACATCCCTTTAATAAGTAATGAGTCACCTGCTTCAGTCAGCCAGTAGAATCAGCACATGCTAACGGCGAAGGATATATCAGGCAAACACTACAAATCTGTTACATTTATTAATATCAGTGTATGTTTTGTTTTAAATATTTACATGCAGTTTGACAAGAATAAATTGATACATTTTTGTTTGAAAAATATAAGTTACATAATAGTAAACCACAGTTCCAAGAATAAAAATTAATTTAATCCTTGCTTTAAAAAAAAGAATTGAAGAGATTATATTCTGGTATGTCATTAAATCTATCTGATATTCTGTAAATGTAGCCTGACATCTGAACACACATTGACCAACCCACTGCCTTTTTAATACACAATACTCCCATAAAGTAGACACTATAACATAAAGACTAACATAATGAGTGCAGCCAATAACTAGTAATGTGTTAAATAAAAATCCTGATGAGAAGCATAATGAGGATTCAGTTTGTCATAAGAAATATTTCACTCAGCAAATTAAAAATTAAAATGTTCACATCAGCATAGCCTACATACTCTAATTCAGGTGCTGCTGTTCAAAATAGATATTGATGATTTGCCCTTATATAATGCCTTCCATTTCTCTATACAAACAAAATCAAATTATTGTTGATGTGTATTATCCCCATTGTATAGGTGAAGACAACTAAAGCACAGAGAAATGACCTCACTGCATTAGAGTATTATTACACACATGACTCACCTTAAGCAATGAGTAGTGCCACTGACTTCAAGTCACACACTTTAAGTGAATGTAACTACTATTTGCTTAAAGTTAGGTGCGTGTTTAACTTGTTGAATTGGGGTCTAAATGAACAGTTAAAGTTCAGACATGAAGTCTGTGATACAGCTGGGTCTCCTGACTCCCAGTTCTGTGCCTTAACGATCAGATCATCATACTCCATTAGGAAGGAACAACAGACAATCTGGCAGGATAAATGTTAAACTTAAAAGAAAAACCACCATTTAAAAACAATACAACCTTGCATATATATCAAGCTCTGTACTTCTCATTTTTAAAACTGAAATCCTATAGCCCTGCTGAGTCCATTTGGAGATTATGCAGATACTGAAATACTTATACATACTTTCTGGTGTGAACAGCTATAGGTAACTCACTTTATCGCACAGCCCAAGATTACTATTTTCTTATTTTTTCCAAATCAGATACTAGAATAAATATTTTTCTCTCAGAGAAGCAGATAAATCTGTAAACAGAGCTGCATATTACAACAACGCTTATTGAAAACTATACTGCGTCATATAAGAAGTGCCTGCTTGCCATGACAAGATAGCATAGTGAGTGGTAGTTCTACCATGGTTGAGATTTTAACTTAACAGGAGGGGTTGTTAAAAGAATGTCATTGAAATGGCCAAAAAAAAAAAACAGAATGTAAACTATGAACAGTGTTTTATTTTGTCATGCTGGTTTGATGAAAAAAAGATTCCTAAAAAAAACATAAGTATTCAAAAATCACCCTGAAGGTAATTTTTCACTGTTCATAGTTCATAGGCTTTAAGGTCAAAAGGGACCATTATGGTCTTCTAGTCGGACCTCCTGCACAACGAAGGCCAGAATCTCACCCACCCACTCCTGTAACAAACCTCTGACCTATGTCTGAGCTACTGAAGTCCTCAGCTTGTGGTTTAAAGACTTCAGGGTGCAGAGAATCCTCCAGCAAGTGACCCATGCCCCACGCTGCAGAGGAAGGCAAAAAATGCCCAGGGCCTCTGCCAATCACTGTCTCGCCTTTCTTCACACCACTTTTGGAAGAAATCTAAATACTTCAGGTATGTCTACACTAAACCCAGGTCTGCAGGACCTGGTCTGCATGCTCCAGCCTGGGACTGAGCAGGACTTCTCTGCAACTGCAGCTCCAGGCTGTTTCAGGCCTGGACCCAGACATCTGAACTAACAGCTGGGAGTCTGGATCTTCTGTGCACTCAGTGACTCTGCTGCTGGGCTCAGGCAGTGTGGAAGAGGAAGTTACCTGATTCAAAAGCAAATAGGACAAGTGTCAGCCCTGTGGGTAATGAGAGGAAATAGGTGAGGACAAGAGTCTGGGGATAGGGAGGCAGAAGCTCAGATGACTGCTGAGGGTTGCGGAGGACAGACAGACTAGGATTTAGAGGTAGGGAGGGAATGTGGGATTGGCTATATACCTAAGAAACCAGATGTAGAAACTGGGACAGATTGGGCAAGGACACTGGGACTAGGATCAGGGGAGAGGAACTCAGGAGCAGGGGAGACGGATCAGCTGAAGAACCAGGGGGCAGACTTGTCAAATAGATTAGGACTGATAATCAGTGAGGAGAAGCAGACAAGTCTGATGAGGAGTTGGGGTGTGGAGCGAGAACTGGGAATGACTGGGCAAAATGACTTGTACAGGGAGCATGTGTGAAATGGGAAGAATGGGACTGCAGTGAGGATTCGAGGTGGGGAGAGACAGAAGTGAGATAGGAACAGGAGGAATAGGACTGAGCAAAAGGGGTAATGCTTGAAGAGAATGGCAGAAAAGTATGTGCCCACTAGAGAACTCTTCCCGCTAGAGCCTAGAATGGAACCCAAGATTCTCGAGTCTCACCATTCTTCTGCTGTCAGCAAATATCTGGGAAACCCACTGGCAAAGTGTGTCCCCCATCTCCTTCTGGTGCTGGTCCACACAGGATGACAACTTACTAGAGCTAATGGAGTAACTCTTAGCAGAAGTGGCAGAAGTCTGTGCAGTGGACTTAAGGTTCCTACCCTGCTGATGACCCATATAGGTGTCAACATGATTCCACATACCAGATATCCATTTTTCCAGTTTTATTTTTAAAAACCTCAGAAATCACACACAAAAAATATGCTGAAAGAATGTTATTAACGTTGCAAAGTCAAGTACACAAAAATTAGGAAATACCAAAAAGAAGGCTGCCTGGGCAACTTTCCCTTGTATATATGCATTATGATATAATCTTAAATTACATGATCACATACGATGTTTTCCACAGGCATCTGCCTCATTCAGTGAGCAGCACAGACCCGCTCTTAGGATGGAGCACTGCTGTGCAGCAAAAGAGATGTTGTCTGTACCACCCCCTGCTTCATTTGTTGCAGAAGTTGGAAGGTATAGGGTGAATAAGTCAGGGAAGATTGGTAGTGAATGAGTCAAACAATAGTTTTAACAGAAAGGATGGCCTCAAAACTAAGGCAATTGAATGCTGCTCTTTGGAACTAGATTCTGTTCCCGCCTCTAACAGAGCTCCTGTGTGATGCTAGGTAAGTCACACAAACCAAACCTTTCACACATGGTCAGTAATTGAGTGTTCCTCATATTTCTGGGAGAGCAACATGAGAACCTGGAGTCAGATTTGCAGAGTGCTGAGCACTCAGTGAGGCGGTTGAACTTCGAACAAATGAAGTGCTATATAATGCTATGCATTCTGAAAAATCAGGTCCTAGGTGTCTCAGATTAGGCACCCAAAATTAATGGATACCTTTGTCCTTAATCTTTCTATGCTCAGCAATTTCATAGGGGTGTTGTACAAATACATTTGTTAATATTTGTGAAGCACTGAGATACTATAGTGATGAATTCTGTCTTCAGGACAGAGTTTGAATAGTATTAGTAACAAGCAATGATGAGAAAATAAAATGTTGAAAAGCAGCACCTTATGCATACGTCTATACTGCTATTAGACACCCACAGCTGGCCCATGCCAACTGACTTGGGCTTGCAGGACTCAGGCTAAGGGGCTGTTTGACATAAACAAATAGCTAAGGGTTAATGTTTCTTTTACCTATAAAGGGTTAACAAAGGGAACCAAACACCTGACCAGAAGACCAATCAGGAAACCAGATTTTTCAAAGCTCAGGGAGGGAATTTTGGGGTGTGTGTCTTTTGTCTGTCTCTCTGTTCTGTTGCTCTCGGCTTTGAGAGTGAACTGTCTCTCTTCAAGCTTTTCTAATCTTCTGTTTCCAAGTGTAAGTACAAAAGGTAGAAGACAATAGGTTTTTATATTGTTTTTGTATTTACATGTGTGTAGTTTGCTGGAATGTTTTAAATTGTATATCTTTTTGAATAAGGCTGTTTATTCATTTTTCTTTTAAGCAATTGACCCTGTATATTGTCAGCCTTGATACAGAGACCATTGTTTATGTCTTTTTTCTTTCTTTTTATATAAAAGTTTTCTTTTTAAGACCTGTTGGATTTTTTCCTAGTTAGAACTCACCAGGGAATTGGTGGGGAGGAAGGAAACAGGGGGGAAGGGAAAATCTCTTTGTGTCAGAGTTGCAAAGCTTACCTTTGCAAGAACTCTGACTGAGAGTAAAAAAACTTGATCTCTCTGTTTGCATTTCAAGGACTTGAAACGGTATCTCCTAGCGTACCCAGGGCGGGAAGCCGGGGAGGAAATAAAGAGGAGACAAGGGGAGGGGGTTATTTCCCTTTGTTGTAAGACTCAGGGCATCTGAGTCTTGGGATCCCCCAGGGAAGCTTTGGGGAGACCAGAGGGCGCCAGAGACAGGAAATCTGGCTGATGGCAGCGCTATCAGATCTAAGCTGGTAATTAACCTTAGAGGAATTTATGCTAGGCACCCACATTTTGGACGCTAAGGTTCAGAATTGGGATTTATGCTTATGACACTGTTAAACTCTGGTGTAGACATTTGGTTTCAAGCTGCAGCTCAAGCTCTGGGACCATCCCACCTCATAGAATCCTAGAGCCCAGGCTCCAGCCCATCCCTAAACATCTACATCACAATTAAACAGGTCTGTAAGCGCAAGCCCAAGTCAGCTGACACCAGTCAGCTGCAGGTTTTTAATTGCAACGTTGACCCTAAGTGAGCATCTTCCATTCTGTGCACTAAATAAGGCAGGGTCTTGTGATCATGTCATTAAAGACTATATCATAATGCACACACACAACGGGGCAAATTAAGCTTGTATAGGCAACAGCATTGTAGGCAATACGAAGGTGGAAAGGAAACCAGGGGGCTTCCCCCTTAACTTCTTCCTATTTCCAAGCTTTTGAGTTTGAGGTGGATGAGGTATGTCCTGAACTGTCATTAATTGCCATAGTTTTTGTTTGTTAATCTCTCAAAGTAATTGTTGCTAGTGGAAACAATTTCAGAGAAAGAGCACTATTGACCAGGTCCTGGAAACAAGGGGAAATTTTAACTGAAGTCAGTGGGAGTTTTGCCAGATTAAGGATGGATACTTACGATCATACTGAAACATCAATTTACAGGGATTTTTATGGTGCAAAACATATATATATTAAAAAAAAAAAAACTAGTGATGCAAGGGCAATACTTTAAGATTTTTAAAAGTTCTCAAGTCCAACCTTGTTACGAAAGACCGCCTCCTGCTGTTTAATAATTACTATACTGAGGCAGAAATTACCTATGTTTTTAAAAAGTGATTTGCTAATACTCCTCTTAAATAACGGATGTTAGTTAACATCTTCTTGTTTCAGATAGCACTGCACAGAAATATATAGCCTTCTTTAGAAAAAAAAAATTTCTGTGTCATACATAGTAACATAATGGCTTATAATCACAAACTGGAATTCAATTTAAAACTATTTTTTTAGCTCTGAGTATCACTGAGTGTGGCTTGTGAGCTGTAACTGGCTCTTTAACGTGTCTTCTGCAGCTTTTTGCTGCACATGATATTAAAACACTGTGATTTAATTATTAACCAACCTAAGTTATTAACCAATCAGGATGATTTTTCTATGTTATTAACCAGTTATGAACTTCCACTAAGTTATTAATTTATTTGCTGTGAGAATTATATAATAAAATTAAATATTTCCCGTCATATGGCTTACATATGACTAGAACTATAGTAAATGAAACAGTGAATTCACATTACTCTGGCTCTTTTGGGTAATGTTGATTGCTGATTTGGCTCCTGAACCACTAAGTCTGCTTATCACTGCCTTAGCTTAAGGGTCAAGGTGCGAACAGAGGCTGCTAACAGGGAGTTTTGCAAGGGAGCTCTCCAGGTGAAGGAGGAGCAAATAGAGCATCTGTGGGGTAAGTGAGTGTGTGTGTGTGTGTTTGTGTTTGGGGGTTACTTGTTGTGTGCTGAGCTTGTGTTTGTCTGTCTGTCTGTTTGTTTGTGTGGTTGTTTGAAGGACCGAGTGCTGTAGCTGGCAGTTGGAGGCTGAGCTACAAAGGAAGGTTTGAAAGCCAGAAGCCTCTGGTAATTGGCTGAGCCTTAACCAGTGGGTGGGGCATTCACTCAGGCCAGGGCTTTATAAAGCCGCACACAAGCGACCAGGGAGCTGTGTGAACAGGGGCTGCTAACAGGGAGTTTCGCAAGTCACAGGGAAGTGGAAGGGGAGAAGGAAGGAGAGGAGTTGGAAGGAGCAGGGTCCCTTGTCGGTCTATCCGTGACCCGTTAGTCCCTTGAAAACTATAAATCAAACTAATCCAAAAATCTTTTCTTAAAGCAGAGCAGACAGGGGAGTTTTGAGAGGGATCCGATAGAGGCAAGCTTACGATGGTAGGAGGACGGCAACACCTGTGCCCAGCACTGCTTCTGTCTCCCTCCACCGCGCCTGTAGCCAGGACAGAGTACCAGAGCCACGGATTGCTTCTACCCAGATTCTTGGCGTTTTGCAAAGACTTAACTTGCATTTCCACTTACTGATATTCCAGGCTGTGGGGGGCAATCCATGTGAAAGTGCCTACTGTAGATCTCGCAGGCAGAGGTGGAGAAGCTACAGGAGGGGTTGTTAGTGAGGAGCATCCGTATCCACAAACAATTCCTGGACAGTTCCATGGAGGCAGCTGTCCCAGTTTCACAGGACTGCTGACACACCATACTGGAGAGAGGATGGCTCAGGGGTGGACACTGGCAGGTGGTTACTTCTGACAGCGGGCAGTACTCCACCCCTGCTGGCAAACCTCCAGCCCTGGTAATGGTAAACCATTTATGCCTCGTCTTGATACAGGAGAGAAGGAATCACCCCTTACAGTAAAGGAGGCAGAAAGCCTCGTACCCCTAAGCACTGATTGCTGCCACCACTGAAATAGGAAACGTGAGGGTAGTGGTGGTCGGAGACTCTCTGCTGAGGGGGACAGAGGCGCCATCTGTCTTCCTACATTTCATCTTGGAGGTATCTAGCCTGCTGGGGCCCATATCCTAAATGTTACAGAGGCATTGTCGAGATATCCGTCTCTGACTACTACCCCATGCTACTCATCCATGTGGCACAATGATACTGCGAGGTGTGACGCTGACGGATCAGAGTGACTACAGGGGCGCGGGAGCATGGGTGAAGGAGTTTGGAGCACAGTGGTATTCTCTCGATCTTCCTGTCAAAAGGTTAGGGGCCCGGCAGAGGACAGATGCATCATGGAGGTGAATGCCTGCTGCAAAGATGGTGTCGCCAGGAGGGCTTGCCTTCCTCGACCACAGGATGCTATTTAAGGAAACTTAAGGCAGAGATGGCGTTTCACCTTTCGAGGAGGGGAAAGACTGTATTTGCACACAGACTGGCTAACTAGTGCAGGAGGGCTTTTAAACTAGGTGTCGACGGTGACAGGTGAGCAAAGCCCACAAGTAAGTGGGGAACATGAAAACCTGGAGATGAGGTCGAAACAAGAGCGAGCGTGGGGCTCTAATGCAGAGAGAAAGGAGGGTCAGGGCAAAACTGGGAGCAAGATCCAACCAGTATCGTAGATGCTATATAACAATTGCGAAGAAGTCATGGTAATAAGCAGAAGAACTGGAAGGCTAATAAATAAATACAACTATGACATTGTTGGGCATCACTGAACCGTGGTAGGGATAATACACATGATTGGAATGTTACTGGGATGTAAGTTTGCTCCAGAAGGTAGGACAGGGAAAAAGGGAGGTGTTGCCTTATATTATTAAAAAGGTGCCACACTTGACTGAGTGCGAGAGGGACATAGGACGAATGGAAGTGTGAGGATCTGCGGGGCGTTAGGATAAAACGCGACGTAAAAAAACAAGGGGTGGATGTCGTAGCTAGGAGATCTACTCGGCACCTAACCAGGTGGAAGAGAGATGCCGGAGTGAAGGCTTTTTTTAAACAACTACAACAGATCTCCAAAGCCCGAACTTGCCGCCTCGTGTGGCGTAGCCATGGCGCGCGCTTCCACACAGTCACTCTCGGTCTCGGGCCAAATAACACCGACCTGCGCTGATCGCACTACTTCACACTCAGAGTTCCCTGGACTCCATTGCAGCCAACTTCTCATCATCCAGAAAGCTTCCTCGCCCAAAGCCTAGCTGACGGCCGCGCGAAGCGCTCTGCTCCTACACGCCCGCATTTTGATTTTACCACAATTTGCGCACAGAACTCGGTTGACACATCAACAACCTCAAGGCCAGCCCCGTTGCCAGCGAACCGACAGTAGATCACCCGACTCATCAGACGCGATCTCCTTGCAATTCTAACGCAGGCGAAGCCGGTAAGACACGAAGACGCTACACCGCAAACCACCTAGAAACCCACCACGCCGGAGTTTTCAGGAAGGCGCGATTTTGGTAAGCCAGAGAGGTGATAGGTAAGGTCTCATGGGAATCAAAACTGAGGGGAAAAACAACTGAGGCGAGAAGTGGGCAGTTGTTCAAAGGACACTGTTAGGGCCCAAAAGCAAGCTATTCCAATGGGTAGGAAAGAAGAAAATGTGGAAAAAAGACCACCTTGGCTTAACCACATGATCTTGCATACCTACAAAATAAAAAGGAAGTCATATAAAAAAAGGGGAACTAGTCAGATTACAAGGCATGATGGAAAATAGGCACAATAACACAGGATGCAGGGCAAGATTAGAACAGGCAAAGGGCACAAAAATGAGCTGCAAACTACCTATGGGAATAAGGAAACAAGAAGACTTTTTATCAATACATTAGAGCCAAGAGAAGGACAGGGACAGGTAGGCCCATTGCTCAGTGAGGGAGGGAGAAACCAGTACAGGAACTGGAATGGCAGAAGATGCTTATGACTTGTTTGTTTCGGTCTTCACTTGAGAAGTCTGAAGGATGTCTAAATATGAATCTTATGGGAAGGGGGTTAGGTTTAGAAGATTAAATAAAAAAAAGAGCAAGTTAAAAATCACTTAAGAAAAGTTTATATGCCTGCAAGTCACCAGGACCTTGATGAGATGCATTCCAGAATACTCAAGAGTGTAATAGAGGAGGTATCTGAGCCTCTAGCTCTTTATCTTTGGAAGTTCATGGGAGACGGGAGAGATTCCAGAAGACTGGAAAAGGGCAAATATTAGTGCCCATCTATAAAAGGGGGAATAAAAAACAACCCAGGAAACTACGACCAGTGAGTTTAACTTCTGTGCCAGGGAAGATAATGGAGCAATAATTAAAGAAAACCATCAGCAAACACTTTGGAAGGTGGTAGGGGATAGGAATTAGCCAGCATGGATTTGTAAAGAACAAATCATGTCAAACCAATCTGATCGCTTTCACATCGCTGAATCTCCATCTCTGGAGATATTTAAGAGTAGGTTAGATAAATGTCTATCAGGAATGGTCTAGACAGTATTTGGTCCTGCCATGAGAGCAGGGGACTGGACTCGATGACCTCTTGAGGTCCCTTCCAGTCCTAGAGTCTATGAATAGTTCATTTTAATTACTAAATGGACTGTATTTATTAGTTACATAGATAATCTCTAATACATGCCAAAGGCAGAAGTTCTTGCTTTCACACATAATTAAATAGCACTCCACTCAGGAAGCTAAATTCCATAAAAAGACGGTCATTTTCCTTCTGCAACTCAGTGATCAGAAGCACTTAAGTGCTCATCCTCTTGAAGTGACTTTTAGCTGAGCTCAGCAGTGACAAAGTCTGCAAAAGCTCTTTCTACTTTCATCAGCAGGTGTTACTACAGTCAACGTGAATCACTACTGTTTACACAAAGTGTCAAAGTAACTAATATTTAAAAATAAAAACAGTGAAGTAATGTGATTGTAACTGTAATAAGAGGTAAGAAAAAGGTCTTGCAACCCAATTACCATAAATACATGCAAACAGTTTTTTCTCAAATAAATAAATAAGACATGGTGCTACCTTCCTTTGTGTATGCAGACTGGCTCCAAAAGATGCCTGCACAGCAGCAACAGTAGTGTGAAAATGGGAGCGAGTTATAAATGTAGACACGTTTCACAAGCTTCCAAACATTCCTTCATATGACAAAAATATTCCTAGAAATCAATGACAGAAATAGATCTTCTGTATTGAATCTTTTTGTCCAATCCATGCCAATGCATACTGAGGATGAAGAATGTATAATGCTTTTGAATTTTTTTTTTTTACTATCATTATTGGCAGGGATTGTGACAGAAAAAAAAAAAAGCTGCATTTTACAAAGGGTGCACATCCTACTTCCTGCAGTAGGAGTCTGGTGTTCTGAGACCACCCTGTACCCACTATTATTAGTGCAGGGAAGGCATTTTGTAACGTGGGCATGGTAATTCAAGAATTCAAGCTGGCATTTCCACATGTTGTGAAAATTGATCTGATTGCCATATTCTGGCCAATGCCCTTAGTACATGTATGTCATCTCCTGTCCGCCTTGCTTGGGCCATCCATAGCCAATACCAGCCTGAAATAGTGACTACGAACAGTCTCCCTTCTCCTCATCTGTCTCTACTGCAATTCCAGACACTCATGAACAGAAAATGCCACCAACTTGCAGTCACTTCTCCGAACCCATATGGGAAATTATGATTCAGTTTCAGTGTTCAGGCAACAGAACAATATACTCTATGCTTCCTGTTTAAGGAGAAGAAATGGCTGGACTGCAAGATTGGGGAGGAGGAAAGCTTCTTCTACCTGAAGAGACATAGGGAAGGAAGGGGTGTGGGGGGGGGGGTGATTGGTCTCAAATATGCACATATTCCTGTGATATCCTGGATATACAGGTGGCTCCTAATCCTCCAGCAAGGTTGCACATTATCATCATGCCAGTCACAGATTAGTGCTACTGCTGCAGCTGCCACAGTAGCGCGGCTGCTGAATCCAAGGGGAAAGTTGACTTGTCACCACCCCCATCCTTCCTCTGTTGAATGTGTTGCATCAGGCAAAGCTCTGCCTCTTCCCAAAACATTTCCCCATCTACCTACCTTGAACCCTCCCCTTGCCGAGTCACACTTCACGCCTTCTGTCCCTGCCGCCCCAGCGTGCTTGCTCCCCTAACAAAATGCAACAGGATCTTTTTATTGCTATTATTTTACACCATTTGCAATTTTTTTTTTAGTAAGCAGCAAATATTCCCCCGCGCGCAGAAGACAATAAATAAATAGCAGGCTGTGTCCTACCTGTGCAATGCTGCTGCTACTGCACAGCGGAGCTGTCACCTAGTGCAGCCCCCACTTCCGCTGCAAACACCTGGGAGTACCGCACCCTGCTCTGCTCTGCTCTGCGCGCCCAGCCAGCCTGCGGGACACGGGCCCGGCCTTTCCCAGCCCGCACTGGGGGCTCGCGACCAGCTGGGCCGATTGGGGTAGGGGGAGCGGCGGACACTGATTGGACAAGGGTGATGTCACTCCCAGGCTGCGCGGCGGGGGGGGTGGGCTGGGAAGGCGCCCGGCTGCAGCGGGTCCGCAGTCCGAGGGGGTAGTGGGCGGGAAGCTGCGGGGCGCTGAGCGCTGGCCCGGTGCAGCCCGTTAAACCGAGGGAGGGAGAGTGGGTGGGAGATCGATGCTGGGGGCCGGCGCGCTCTGCACCCCCCCAGTCCTGCGGGGGGGGTCAGGCAGCGTGTGCGCGGCCCTCGCACATGCCCAAAGCGGCTGCCCTTGCCCAGCCCTTTGCCCTGAGATTCATTGTCCTTCCTCCGAAGCCCCACGGCTGGGCGAGTGGGGTACGGGGAGTGAGGAGAGGAGCAGGTTGGCAGGGGTGATGCTCAGAGGGCCAAAGGGGCACACCCAGGATTACCCTCTTCAAGATTCAGTAAGGACTCAGCCCCTGCCAATCATGAGGTTTTTAATACTGCATTTTGCCTTCTTTGCTTTCTGGGTTTTGACCCTTTGCGTTGTATGGGGACCACTTTTTCAGGCTTTTAGCCACAGACGTAAAGGCCACATTTACTTAAAAGCTGAGAGTCTTGCATATTCAGATGACTCCAGAAGCTGGGGATTGAGGAAAGACAGCAAATATTTTGGGATACCAGTCAGGGATCAGATGGGCATATGCAGGAGAACATAGTGAGGTGGTTTGCTGGACAGTGAGTGCAGGAGAACAGGACCAGTGCTGGGATGCAGCTGTGACCAACTACCCTACAGGGAGTGGGGAAGGACAGAGTAGGAATTGAACTGCAACCTTTAGAGCTCAAAGCATAAACTGCTACATCTTGACCTAAAGAGCCAAAACACATAGTGTGGGACTGTAACATTTCATGTCATCTGTAGATTTACACAGAGTGAGAACCTGCACTACACATTCCCGACAAGGTTACACATACAAAAAAATAGATCAGGCTAGGGCAAACTGCATGGGAGGAGCTGAGTAGATGAGTCATAGCAGGGCTAGATTAAGGCAATCTGTGGCCCTAGGACCCCCAACATGGGGTGCCTGTGGCTGCATTTCCCCAACCCTGTCCCCTCCCTGAGAGACAGAAATACCCTTATTTTCACTGGGAGTGGCACTGTAGGATCCCCTCTGCCTCCTGGACAAACAAGGGTGGCAACAAAGGGCTTCACAGTGCTTAGTCTAGCAGCAGGGGTATCTATTTGGGGAGACTGGGTCTGCTTCACTCTTCTCCCCCTGCCACACATGCTGCATCTACGCTCCAGTCTTCTTCTGGCAGCAGGTAATCTACATACACACACAGTCCCCCAGTAGTGTAGATGATGAGGCACAGCATCTGTGAGTGGAGTACACTCACCTGAAGGGTGTGGGTATGTAATTAAGTAGATATCTTACAAAGCTCACTGCTGGAGCTTTCCCCCTTGCAGGAAAAGACTGGCAGTAGGGAAGAGCTCCAGCAGGGGGAAGACAGAGCCTTTCACTGTTGCCTCTCCCTGCCAAAGCCTTTCCTCACTGCAGTGAAAGACTGTGGCAGCTAAAGACTTTCTCCCCTGTCTCCCCTCTGATAGAGCCTTTCACTTGCCTGTGTAGGTAGACATTGCAATAGGGACATAGTGTGCTTTTCACTGCAACATGTGGATACACTACACCTGTGGTGTGTACAGTAGACATAGGCACAGACTCCTCTTGGGGTGGTGCTGGCAGAGCTCTCTTGCTGTCCCCTTGGAGGTCTTGGAGTTAGCACTGCACTGAGGTGCAGAAGGCAGTTCACACCACTCAAATCTACTGACTCAGGCTGGCAAGTCTGCAGACTAAGGCAGTCATCACTGCATCAGTTATGCTCAGGCTCATTGTCACAGGGGTGTGCAGGCTCTCCCAGTTTTCTGCCTGCACCCTGCATTTAGACTCGTATAATAAACAGTCCTCCATACCTTCTTTTGCTGGATCACCCAAGTGTCTTACTTACAGCATTTGTACAGTTCTCCAGTCTCCCAACAGCTAACACCCCACAGACCATCCCCAGGGTCTCCTGCCTTTGAGGCTTCCCCCTTTGGTAAGGAGACACAATCCTACCCTCCTGTATCCTCCCAGTCTAGCCCCCTCTCTGAAGTTTGCTCAGGTTTTTTATAGCCCTCCCCTGCCTCAGCCCAACTGTCAGCACTCAGCTCAGCATGTTCCTCAGAGCCAGCCCTGATTAGGGCTTGCAGCCTGGTCCACTGCTGAATACCTGTGTCTTTATCCTGGCCTCCTGCCAGAGAGCAGACTGGAGCCAGCATTTTGGCAGGGCTTTAAAGGGGGTTTTACCCCTGCCCTGCCACACTCGTGCTTTCAACGTTCTCTTTGCAACCAGGGATAAAAACTTACTTTTTTATTTGATTGTAATAAAAATATATTCTGATGTAATGACATTACTCCAGGATCTGAGGGTCTAGGCTTGGACCTTTAATTCCTGTGTCTTAATCTGTCTGCAAAATCATGCAAAAGAGCAGGTCAAAAAGGGACTGGGGGCATATGCATGCCAGGGAACAGACTGGGTGAGATGGGAAGCGTGGAAGAAATGGAAAATCAAATGGGTATGGAGGAGCAGATCAATGGAAGCAGGTCAGGTGAGATCAGAAGGAATTTGAAAATACTAATAGGTAAGGCCCTACTTAATTTGTGATATTGCAGAAATTGCAGACCCTGCAATATTAGGCTTCCACTACAATTTTGATTTTAATTAGCTTACTTTGCAGAGTCCACAATTTTGCATACATTTTGATATTTGCAACACTTTTCTCCCATTAGTTCAATAGAACCCCATTTATCTGAGCTGATAGTAGCTGGGGCTCAGGCTCTCAGCCCCAAGTGACTGGGGCTCAGGCTGTCAGCCTCGCATGTTAATAATTGCAATATTTTTATGGCAAAATGCCTGGGTTATCAAAAAAATTAGCAGGCATAACATAATACTTTACTGTTTATATTGTTCCAGCAAAATTTCCTTAAAAAATTGGTCTTATCTGGCTTTTCCAAATTACCACAATTAATAAAGGTCCATTATTAGTTTTCCACGATTTTCCATGTCTTGTCCACAACTCAGCTACCATTATTTGAGAATCATCCCGCAATTCAAGTAGGGCCTTATTAATAGACTTTGAAACCCCAGGCCCAGATTTCAGCTGCAGCAGAGTTTTCACCATGTTTGCTTTGTCCCATACCTAGCGTGATGGGGCCAGTTCAGATTCCAGCACAATTCAGTGCAGTTTTGGGATTGCTCTAAATGACCTTTAGCTACCAAAGTTCCCAGGGGTTAGCAGTTTGTTGCTGGGGCTCACTAGAATGCCATGCACACTAGTCATGCCTCCTGTGCCCAGGATATTGGAAGGCAGGAATAAAGCTAGTTATGTCAGTAACATGGAAAGTCAAAATGACTTAATAAATATTCCCATGTGTTTAAAATGAAATGTTCCCACTACTGTGATTAGTTGTTAAAAGTGCAGTGAAGCTATGGTATTTTCTCCTGAAGTTTGCCATAGAGTGAGTTCTGGGTTGTTAATTGTTGATGTCTTCCACAGTCTTAACATTTGAATAAATTTATAGTTAAGTGTATCAATGTGTAAAAAAGAAAAAGATTTGATGTGAAAGACAGCTGACTGAATATATATATTCATGGATCCTGACTTCTGTTACAATAGAACATTCATTCTTAGAATAAGCAACTGGTGGAAGGGGGTGAAAATTGGCGGGTGGGGCAATTTGAGGGGTGCAGCATAGCCTTCACAATATGCCTCTCAGTGCACAAGGATGGTAACTTTAGGATGAGCACTTTCTGGAGGATGTACCATGTTGCTCTCTGATGCCCCACATAGTCAAGCAAGAAGGCAGACACGTTCTGAGGTTTGTACCATATCTCATGGTCATACATTTAATATTCAGAGTATTTTCTGAAGGCTGCTGTTCCATGCCCTTCAGCATTTCCAGTCATAGCTTTCACTGGCAGAAGTTAAGATGGCTAAAAGGCACATTTTAAGGCAGGGCAAATTTTTGCTGTCACATGTGCCAGTAAGATGGGGCTCTGCACTGCACACCATATCCTCGCTCCTACTCCACTAGTATGACCCAAACAGTCATCGCCAGATCCAGGTATTCACCAAAACAAAACACTGATAAAAGAAGCAGTAGACACAGAGTGGATTCAGTGCACTATTCGTTCAAATAATAATCTGACAGTGTATGTATCATGTTAACACTGCACCCTAGCTCTCAGTTTCTGCAGAGGTCAGTGTAATATAGATGACATATGCATGTAAATCACTAAACACACCCATACATATGTCTAGCTGTACCTACTTGATTCCTAAAAGGGATTTGCTGACTGGAAAAAGGTACAGGTCATTTAGAATTCAGTCACAGGTGTGAAACAGACTTGAATCCATCCATCCAGCAACCCACTGACCTCACTGTACATATTCTATAGCTAAGACTTTACTATCCACCATCTAGCAGGAGGATGAACCAGGGACAGCAGCTTTTTGTTGTTATAATAAAACAGAGGCACAGGCCAGCAGCAGCAGCTTTATACACACTACACATTCTCTGCAATCTTTCAGAGGATTAATAAGATTAGAAGCCCCATTGTTTAGCTAATGGCTGTTTATTTGAAAAGGGGCTTTTCTTGTCAACATACAGAAATGGCCATATGTTAGTCCCTACCCAGCACCACCTTGAAATACTACTAGACGTAAAGATCAAAAATCACATTTCCAACTGCAAATGTTATGTAAAAAAACAAATTCCCATTCCCTTGGACTTTGCTGTGTGTGTCCTTTCCATCAAGGAAAATGACATTTATTAATATTGATGTCAGTATATCCTTTGAAAAAATCTTTCAGCAGCTCAAAGCAACATAAAAGGGCTAGCAAGACAATACATCATTTTAAAATGATGGTATTTTGCTTATTCAATCACACACACACACACACACACACACACACACACACACACACACACACACACACACACACACACACACACACACACACACACACGGTTCGAACCCTGAAATATCTGAACATAGCACAGGTGCCCAAGTCAGGGTGACCAGATCGCAAGAGTGAAATATCAGGACACATTGGTCGGGCTGTGGAGGACAGACACAGGTGCATAGCCCCTACCTGAACCAGAGACACACTGACCCGCCTGGCCCTGTGCTACAAGCATGCCCCTTACTGTTGGGGGGTGGCCCATGCTGCGCCACACAGCTCCCCTGCCCAGTGCCCCCTGGATCCACTATGCCCAAAGTCCTCCTACAACCCTTCCACCACAAATGCACAGTGCTATGCGCACACACCCCGCCCAGCACCGCACACAGAACCCCCCACTTGCTAGTTTCCCCAATACACACAGATTTCCCCTCTCTCCCTTCCTTGCTCCCTCCCAGTGCCCTTCCCCACAGCCCCACCACCACAACTACACAATGCCCCACACAGACCCACATTGCCCAGTGCCCTGACACACACAGATCTCCCCCACTGCCCAGCACCCCCGCAACAGGACCCCACTGTCTAGCACCCCAAAACACACAAATCTCCCCCACTGCCCAGCACCTTCCACACCCTCACAGCTGAGCACCCCACACACACCTCCCAGTCACTCCATCACACCCTGCCCCCTTCCCTGGTCACACTCACCAGCCCTGCTGGGAGGTCTCTGGCTCCTAGGGTGAGAGCAGTGAAGGGAGTCTCCAGACTCTCCACGTGCTGCGCCTGCCACAAGCGCGAGCTCCATGGCTCCCATTGGCTGGAAAAAGCGCCAATGGGAGCTGCTGGAGCTGTGGAGCGGGGCTTGCAGGCGCTGGCAGTATGCAGAGCCCACCTCCCCTAAGAGCCAGAGGGACCTGCCAGGAGGCAAGGTGGGGAGTCCTGGCAGTGCTCAACTGGG
Source organism: Chelonoidis abingdonii (assembly GCF_003597395.2). NCBI lineage: Eukaryota > Metazoa > Chordata > Testudines > Testudinidae > Chelonoidis > Chelonoidis abingdonii. Next base: position 56,652,275 of record NC_133769.1, on the reverse strand, counting down.
GCGGCTCCCTTCCTGGGAAGCATCTGGCAGGCTGGTCCCTCTGACTCCTAGGGTCATGAGTCTGGTGGGGGAGGGCAGAGGGCACTCTGCCTGCTCCTGGCACCTGCAAGCCCTGCCCCTACAACACGCCCCGGGAAGTGGTGAGTGGCGGTGCCGTGGCTGCTGTCCGGACAGTCTCCGATATCAGGACAAAGGGCGTCCCGGCCGATGTAAGGTCAGGACGCGGGATAAGTCCCCTAAAATCGGGAATGACCCATAATATCGGGATGTCTGGTCACCCTAGCCCAAGTTCTTTTTTGTTGCTTCTAAATGATGCCAAATATTTTATATAATATGTAATATTATATATTAAAGCATTATTGGCTGAAAGTAAAAGCTTTGGAACTGGATCCAATTATGTTGAATCCTATACTTGCTGAATCTTAACCTATCCAAAGTGGTTGAAAAGTGGCAGGAAGCCTCTAGCAACACCAAGAGTTCAGGGTACCTTCCATGTCTCATTGCAAGTGTCTGTTTTCAATTGCTTATAAATGTGCTGAACTTTAAACATTCAGGCTGAAATTTCCCATGCTTGAGCTCTTCCTCGAGTGGAATGTGTTTGCAAAGTTCAGAATATATAAATATATATATTTTGGAATGAGGCTACAGAAATATGGGTAATTTTTGTGAATGAAAAAATATTCTAACCATTTATTTGAACAGGTGCATGGTTTGGAACAGGAACTTGTAATTTAAGTGTGTGTGTGTTGGGGTGGGGGGTAGTCCCAACCCCATGAGTTCATTACTTTATTTCTTCCAGTGATTAGTTTTTAATTTTTCTGTGCAATAACCCACAGTATTAACAAGTCCTCATACCCCCACCCTAAAAGGCAGACAAAGCCTTTGCCTGCTACATTACTGAAGGGGTAACAGATGTTGCACAAAGTCACTTCTGAGAGAGCTAGAAACCAAGCCTCTAAAAAGGGATTTCTAAGTTTACTTACCAACAGTTTTTCTGAATGAATACATTAAATCTACATGTCTGGCTATGCTATTCTTTATCACAGCTTTAACAACACTCTCCACCCAAAGCCAGGAATAGAACCCAGAAATCCTACTGCGCTTCTAGCATAAAGCTCTGTAAATCACTTCGAAAATATGTGTTGTATTCCCCTGTAGTGGCTGTTTCCCATACGGGATAACAGCCTATTGCGTCTAACAGTTACTCCTTTTAACACAAGTGGAAAAGATGTTGCTGTGGATTTGAAGGTTCTGAGTTCAAGCTCTATTGACAGTTTTACATGCTGAAATTTATGGTACATCAGTTTTCTGTAACAAAACAACCCCCCCCTACATACTTAGGAAAATTCATATAAAACACATTTTATTTATTATTAAGGTTGCAGAGTCAAGCAAAATATGCCAAGAAAACTTAGTTCTGTCCACTTGCATGTATGCATTGATACCATCATTAATCACATGATTACAGAGGTTTTTTCTGGAGAACTGCAGCCTCATTCAATACATGGGATGGATGATGCTCAGTAAATAAGGCATCTGTTTAATATTTCTTTTTATCCTCATTGTTCAATGTGTGGCTCCAGGCCTTGTTTACTGCATAGTATCTAAATATTAATCTGAATAAAAATATTTTATTTCCTCATGGGCTTTTCTACAGTGCTATCACTATACTAAGTGCTTCATAAAGCTTAATGAATTTATCTTGTGAGGTAGGGAGATATTATTTTCTCCATTTCACAGATAAGAAACTGAAGTACAAAATTTATAAACATGTTCACTAATGTCCTAGTGAGGGGTGACCATCTTGAGATACCTAGTTCTTGTTCTTCAGAAATGCTGAGCACTGAGAGGATTGACTTCAGCTGGAGTTGTGAATCATAGACTATCGGGGTTAGAAGGGACCTCAGGAGGTCATCTAGTCCCACCCTTTGTTGAATGCAAGACCAATCCCCAACTAAATCCCCAAATGGCCCCCTCAAGGATTGAGCTCACAATCCTGGGTTTAGCAGGCCAATGCTCAAATCACCGAGCTATCCTTCCCCCCTACTCAGTACTTCTGAAAAGTCAAACCCTAGTTCTAAAGTTGAGCACTCAAAAAATGAAAAGAACACACAATTAGTGCATTCCTTGAAAAATTCTGATTTACGTGACTTGCTTAAAATCACACAGGAAATTTATGGAAGAACCAGAGGTAGGACCCAACTGCCGTCTCCTGGGTTGCAGTCAAGTGCCTTAACCACAAGATTATCCTTTTTCTTCCTGCATACTCGATTTATTCACTACTGACCTTTCCAGCCTTTGCAGTAAACGAGGCAGAGGTCCCACAGACAACAGCCTCACACATTATACAATATAATAGGACACTGACAACCTTAATACTGGCATTCCCTAACTTATGCAAGCTTGGCTTTCCAACCTTGCTATTCTTTCAGTGTTTTGATTGTTGAAAGAAAGTATTAAATGGAGTCAAACAGGAATAATAAGTTGACTTTGGACTACAAGAACTGTTGTGAACGGGTTTTCAATGTTTCTGGTGAGATTGCAAAATGTTATAGTAAGAAACCAGAATTTCCTAAAGATGAGAGAAAGTATTCATAGATAGGACTATTGGAAGTTTATTTACACTGGACCAGTGGTGGGCAACCTGTGGCCTGTCAGGGTAATTCACTAGCGGTCTGCGAGAGAGTTTGTTTACATTGACCATCCACAGGCATGGCCTCTCACAGCTCCCAGTGGCAGCAGTTCACTGTTTCTGGCCAACTGGAGCTGCAGGAAGCAGTGTGGGCCACAGGGACTTGCTGGCTGCTGTTTCCTGCAGTTCCCATTGGCCAGGAATGGCGAATCGCATCCAGTGGGTATTGCGGGCGGCTGTGCCTGCGGATGGTCAATGTAAACAAACTGTCTCGTGGCCCACCAGTGGATTACCCTGATGGGCCGCAGGCTGCCCACCACTGCACTGGACACTTTTGACGAAACAACATTGCCTCTTCTTTGGGGCATTTGTTTTCCAAGGCATACTTAGCAGCTTACTCACTGTGGTGTGGCAGGCTACAATATAATTGCCACATCCACTATCCTCTGCAATATTCTCATGATCAACATGACATGCTGTGACCCAAAGATTTACCTCCACACTGTTTCCTGATTCTGAAAGATGTTCTGACTGGACCAGATGAAGAAAGGAACCAGATGATACCAACCATCTCAACCAGATTCTCATAGGTGTTTTACTACATTCTCCTCTCTAACCCAGGGAACCTTGAGTTCCCATGGCTATCCCTCACCAGGGCCAATAAAATGTGAATAGGTAGTGTGATGGGGCAAGGCCAGATGGCTACAGTAAAGTACTGAGAAACAGGTATGTTAGCCTATTGGCATCCCAGGGGTGGGCGGGCAAAGCCCGCCCACTTCTAAAGGACCTCCCCCCAGCCTAAGGGGAGGATCCACAGGTCTAGAACACCAAGTAATTCCGGGGAAACGATTTAAAAAAAGGAATCGGAGTGAGGTCATGCGGCTAACTAGGACCTGGATGGGGACACCGAGAAGGACCCGACAACGCCCATGTCCTCAAAGGCGTCAAGGGGCCAGTGGATGCCGCCAGAGAACTCCGCTGATGCGTGAACAGACGGAGGACAGATAGCCCTATCGTCGCAGGAAATCCGTCGGCACCTCTCTCCTGTTGTTTGTAGATATGTTAGTATGGCTCCCAGGGGGGGGCACGCCCTGTACCCTTAACCAAATGCCGTTTACTCCAGGTTTTAATTTTTTTGCCTCCAGGGGGGCCCCCACCCCTGGGGCCAATTAGAATTATCTAGAGGGCAGTGCGAGATAGCTACTTTTTAATTAGAACACAGCAGCAATCAGGCCGGCTAATAGCACCTGGGTTTTAAAAGTGCGTCTCCTCAGTCAGCCAGGGAGGAGCCGTAGGAGAAGGAGTGTGTTGAGGAGCTGGAGCAGAAGGCAAGGAGCTGAGAGTGAGAGACTGTACTGCTGGAGGATTGAGGAGGACAAGCATTATCAGACACCAGGAGGAAGGTCCTGTGGTGAGGCTAAAGCAGGTGTTTGGAGGAGGCCATGGGGAAGTAGCCCAGGGAGTTGTAGCTGTCATGCAGCTGTTACAGGAGGCACTATAGACAGCTGCGATCCACAGGGCCCTGAGCTGGAACCTGGAGTAGATGGTGGGCCTGGGTTACCCCTAAACCTCCCAACTCCTGATCAGACACAGGAGGAGCTGACCCAGACTGTGGGTTCCACAAGAGGGGAAGATCACTGAGGTGAACAAATCCACCAATAAGCGCGGGACCCACCAAAGTAGAGGAGGAACTTTGTCACAGTAGCTAAAGAAGGAAAAGGTTCAATACGTGGAAAGGCAATAAGAACTAGACAATGGCAATGTGTGCTAGAAGGAATACCTGCACACTCCAATAATCTCTTGGTAGCCACAGAAAGAATAACTAGTACCCTTTTTGTAATTACAATACCAACAAACAGTATACAGGCAAAAAAAAAGGGGTGGAGGGAATACTACAATGATCTGTAAATGGTCTTTGGATATAGATAAGAAAACATGGCGTTTAGTACACCATACCAAGGCAGTAAATATGAAAAAGGGCCATTCCCAATGGACAACCCCATCTAATCCATGTGATAAAGAAAAAATTATCCAAATTTCTGTAATATTAAGTGGACAAAAACATCAATGGAGTTGAGTAAAGAAAGGAAAAACATGGGCACATGTAGTTAATAGGTCACTAATACAACAAAATATGATAATTGTAAAAGATAAACCTATGCTATGGTACAAAGGAGGAGGGGGTTTGTGTATGAAACTATAAGAAATAAATAATTGTATACAAGTTTTAAAGGAAAGCCCTTCATGTTCTTTCATAGCATTTTATGCTGCCAAATGGACAAAAGAAGATAAAGAACCAATATTATTAAATGGGCTCAGAACAGTGCTAAAATAAGGGATGCTATATAGTATTGTTGATCTGCAGGGAGGATAGAGTAGAATAAGCATTCAGTGTGTAGCACAACCAAAAGTTCTATTTAAAAATCAATTAAGCCTGCACGCACCTTGGAAGAGACAAATGGTAGGGGGTAGTGAATGTAAGAGAAATGATGCAGGCCAAGTTTTATTTCCCTATTGGAGGGGAGGGTAGTACAGTCATAACATGAAAACATGGAAGTGGGACATGGAGAATTACTGGCCCTTATCTCAATTATACTTTCACTAATGTACAGATATCTGAACTTAAAACCATTAACATTGGTCCTTATAGTAAAATAGAACATTAAAAGACAATTAATAATAGATCCCACTTATTCCCTAAAACACTAGTAATAGACTTAGCTTCCATTAACATTTCATCCATACAACCACACGTATTAAATACATTGCACCTGTGTTCGTAGAATGGAAAAGATGGATAGAAACCAAGCTCTTATTAAAAGTCTCTACTAATAGGAGGAAAGGAAGTGTAATAGATACAGCTCTAGGAGAAGCAGATACAGGACTTGGAGTGTTGAATAGTATGGATGTAGAGCTATTGGCTAACAAGTTAAATGCAGTAGAACAACACTTAGGAGTTTTGTCCAAGCCTTTAAAACATGTTTAAATTACATTAGTACTAGCCATTACCTAATAGCTAGTTTACTCCCTGGCTGGGAAAAGTTACAAAAAGCTGATCATTTAGCCATACTGTCCATAGCATTGGCTTGCATACCAGGACAGGCTTGGACTGATGGTGTGGTAGAAGATATTATAAGAGATGGAATGAGTGGAATCTTATCTTTAAAGAAGCAGCATAATATGGAAACATTGAAAGTTGTCTTCCTGGTGGAAAATGATGAATTTCACATACAATCCTCAAATAAATCAAATTACCACATATATAGTCATAATGTCCAATGTCCAAATTGAATAGATATCTCCTATTGTAGTGCTAGGGATAAATATGAACAATAGCATAATGCAACCAACAGAACACAAACGATGGACAATACGACAAAACTCTGAATGGAAAATGGTAGAATTTGAGGCTTGTATGGAAGAACATGGATTCAGATATGTTTGTAATAGTGATACAATCCAGCCATATGATGTATATTTAACTATGGAAAGGAGAAATGCCATTATCAGTTAGACCCTTTCCAGTTAAACGGATCCGTGATAGTGTATATTGGAAACAAGTGAGTATGTATTAGAAGCTGGTGTAAGCTGTTAAGTTAATCATTTGTTCAATGTAACTCATAACCCTTATGAAACCCAATGTTTTTGTAATACCATCTCAATGATTGTTTGTGATTTCAATTTCAGGCTACGTGAAACTGGTAATGAGGAAATGAAAGATCAGTATCAGATTTACAGGCAGATTGACCTAGTGCCTTTGGGATTAGATATAGGTTTAGTCAAACAGCTAACAGATCATTCTGATTTACAAAAACTAAAAAAGCCCAGGAAAACTCAGAAGATTATAATTACTCTTCATCACTCAACTAACAAAATTGGACAAATCATTGAGCATATAAAAAGGGACACCAAATGTAGCTGGTGGGAAGTATTTTTAGGACAGCCCCCTACAGCAACAGGATCCTTTAATACAATTTATATCCTGTTATAATAATCTCAGCATATCAGATTCTGATGGCACTGATGCTTATTGTCTTGGTACTCTGGTCAAACAAAAATTTAAGCAGCTAGAGCTTGTGTAGTCCACAAATATTGAAAGGAAAATGTGACCTTGGTGAGAATCAAGGATGGTGAGGAAATGTGCCAGTAAGAAGAGGTATCTGCTTGGTCTCACAGGAGAGCCTTGAGCCAATACTGGACTAAACCAAACATCCATTGACCTCACTAATTAAATGTGTATTGAGGTTGATAAATAAGTATATCACCCAACAAGGAGGGGACTGATACAAGAGGCTTTTAGCTGCATTATACTATGTGAGAAAAACAGCAGCACCATGGAGAGCACTCAGCCACACAGCTGGAAGCAGGCAGAGGGAGAAAAACATGGTAAATATCACCTGTCCCAATTAGCATAACAAAAGTGGTGACAGTATCATAATGTTTAGATGTACGTAAAAATGTAGTTAGTTATAGATTTAAGACTCTTAATTAATATTAAATGTGATCGTTTAAGCAGGTTTAACTAGAAATCCAAAATGGCGGTCACACTGATTTCTTAGGAAATCAAAATGGTTGTCTCGGGCTGAATTGACCAATAGCAGACAAGTAACTCTGGTGAAGTATTCACTAGGCTGAAATTAGGTTCACTCCAAAAGCCTGAATTAGAGATGCAGCAGAAGAGAGTGGAAAACAGAGAAGCTGATGGAGAAGCAGGTGGAAGGCATCAAAGAAGAACAGCTGAAAACTGTATCTGACAGAGCACAGGACCTGAGATGAGTCAGATTCTGAGAAGAATAGGAGTAAGTATAATTATGTTAAATATAAAGAATGCATGAGTATGGTTGTAAATAAAGCTGGATGCCTGCATCTAAATGGATTCTTCCCTCACACATTCTATGATTGCCTGATCACTGCTCATAGAATCTTATTACTTAGTAATGCCATTTAATGTGTAGTATTGTAATGTTGTGTAAGGCTGTGTAAGTGCACTGTAATTAAATATTATGTTTAAATGTTACTCTGTTTTTGAAGAATTACTGCTTGAGTGTCAATCCTTTGAAATGAGGACTGTATCATATCCTCTCACTTATAGGCAGGCCATTATTAGGCTGCCCTGGGTCCAAATGTTGGGGTAACAATTTTGTGTCCCTGGGTGAGACCACAGTGTTTGACACATAAGGGAAGATACACCACCCCCTAGTGGATAGGTGAATGATAGGCACCAAGCAATAAAGAAATTATTTTTGTTTGTCTTGAAAACGAGTTTTATAAACTCCCTGGTAAAACCTGGGTAATTCCTCTAGGGCGCGCCACCTCCTGTTACCCGTTTAGACAGGTCAAATTGATAATTGTTTTATGGTTATAGGCAGGCAATTATAAAGGTGCTTTGGGTGCATATTTTGGGGTATCTTGAAGCACCACCACCAGACAATGTGTCATAATTATTTTCATTCTTAGAACTGTTTACATACTACAGTAAATTTTTGCCTAATCTGGACACAGTATTGGCATTTTTAGATGAACTGTTACAAGCAAATACACACATTCTCTGTAGTCCATTTCTATTTTGTATGTGCATTTAAGGAAGCAAAGAAACTGCTGACATCAGTTGAAGTTCTTACACACTTTGATTCGCTACCATTGCAATTTTCTGTGATACTTCACCATATGGAGTGGGTTCCATTCTTTCCCACATTTTTCCTAATGGCAATTACTTTTGTCTCATGATCAATCACAACTCCTGAGAAGGACTATGTGCAAATAAAGAGAGAAGATTTCAGCATTATCTTCAGAATTCAGAAGTTCCTTACCTATCTGATGATCTGATGGGTTATTGCCATTACTTTCAATTTTTGGACTAAAACATTGAATTCCATTATTACCTGCTGCTTGTATGCAACAATGAGTATTGCTACTTTCCACTCATTCCTATACAATTCCTTCAAGGGACTCAGCAAAGAAGTGCTGATGAGCTGTCACTCCCAGCGTGCCCAAAGTCCCATCAACCCAAAGAGACTTCAGGAAAAGTGTTCTATCTCAGTTTCATGGATAGGTTACCATCACTATCAGACATCAAAAAAAAAACCCACTATGGATGACGTGCTTTCTCTTGTGAAGTGAATGGTACTACAAAGTACAGTGTTGGATCAAAAGAATCCTCAGTTTGCACAATTTGTGTTACATCAACATGAATTATCTGTGAATCATGTTTTCATCTTATGGGGAGTGCAAGTGATCATTCTGAAATCACTTCACTCTCATGTTTGGAAGTTCTTCATGAAGGTCATTTTGTCATTGTATGGATGAACGCCATAGCATGGAGTCATGCCTGGAACTGACAAAGACATTGAGAGGCAGGTGAAGTGCTGATATACATGTCAACAAATTCAGCATTATCCTGGTCGAGTTCATCTACTCCTTTGGTTGTGGCCTCAGACTCCTGGAACATGTATTCATGTAGACTTTGCTGGACCGTTAGAAGATTATATGGTTTTGGTCATAGCTGATGCCCATTTGAAATGGCCAGAAGTTTTCAGAATGACTTTTACAACAGCTATCAAGACCATTGGACATCTTCGTACCTTGTTTAGCCAATTTGATTTACCATTACACTTGATGAGTGACACTGAAAATGAGTTATATTCTGAAGAATTTCAGAGGTTCCTAGCTTCAAATGGAAGTCAACACATACACTCTACTCCATACCATCCTGCTACAGACAGACTAGCAGAACACAGTCTACAGACATTTAAGCATACCTTAGGAGCTAACAAGTCTATTTTGAGTCATCAGCAGAAATTGGATAATGTCTTGCTTGTCTGCAGGAACTCACCACATGATACCACCCAGGAGTCACTTGCAACTCTTTTCTTGAAGTGATCTTTGTGTACCTGTTAGGACCTGCTACATCCTGCTATTACCTCACATGTAACCAAATCCCATGCTATACAAATTGATCAATAACATGAGACTTGCCATCTTTCTTTTCAAGGAGACACTTTTCAAAGTCAAAACAAGGCAAACACACACATAAGGGTAGAGAAAATAGTGGCAAAAGATCAGAAAATGCCACTTTTACTTATGTTCCAGTTCAGTTGCTGGAAGACCACAAGCATAGCACAGAACATGTTTAGCCACTTATGGATCCTGGCTTTATTCCACTGGCTGTGGAATGTATTAAGCTAAGTAGCCTTTATTTTATTCTGGGTAATATGTGGCAAGTGATGCACTAGAATTAGGCTTCTTGAGAATTGCTTTCAATTTGCTAAACTAGTCATAGCACAGAAGTGAGGTTAGATTTGTCCTACTAGGACTCTTATTAAATAGAGTGCAAAAAGAAAAATGAAGAGAAGCAGGGGATGTGTGTATGGGGGAATTAACTATCTGGAAAGAGATGAGTATCAAGAATCTTATTTTCACTTCTTGAATTGCTCAGTACACAGCCATGGAGATGGCTGGCAATAGCTGTTTGATTGGACTTGGTCCATTGAATCTTTATTATTGATTTCTCTGCATCCAAATTTGCATCACTATAGCAGAATCCGGTAGCCACAAATACCCGGATGACTAGAACTGCATCTTCCATCATCAAACGTATGTTTTCTGATATATATTGCAAAAGATCAAAGTCCATTCCAGTATTTAACATTGAAATTGTGGAGCCAGTGTCCTCATAACATAGCATCTCAATTTCTGCCATGTTGATTCAGACTAGGACCAGGGGCCTTCAAAACTGGTCTATTGATAATTGGGACACTATCATTGGTGGTATTTCCTCTTCCTCTGACTTCTCTATCCAGCTGTCCACTTACTCTTCTGCTGCCATTAACTCGTTTGTGGAAAGTCTAAATCCAACAACTCTCCCATCTCTTCCTCATAGAATCATAGAATATCAGGGTTAGAAGGGACCTCAGGAGGTCATCTAGTCCAAACTCCTCAAAGAAGGACCAATTCCCAACTAAATCATACCAGCCAGGACTTTATCAATACTGACCTTAAAAACCTCTAAGGAAGGAGATTCCACCACCTCCCTAGGTAACCCATTCCAGTGCTTCACCACCGTCCTAATGAAAAAGCTTTTCCTAATATCCAACCTAAACCACCTCCAATGCAACTTGAGACCATTACTCCTTGTTGTGTCATCTGCTACCACTGAACAGTCTAGATCTATCCTCTTTGGAACCCCCTTTCAGGTAGTTGAAAGCAGCTATCAAATCCCCTCTCATTCTTCTCTTATGCAGACTAAATAATCCCAGTTTCCTCAGCCTCTCCTCATAAGTCATGTGCTCCAGCATCCTTATTTTTGTTGCCCCTTTGCTGGACTCTTTTGAATTTTTCCACATCCCTTTTCTAGTGTTGGGCCCCAAACTGGACACACTACTCTAGATGAGGCCTCACCAATGTCGAATAGAGGGGAATGATCACATCCCCCAATCTGCTGGCAATGCCCCTACCTACACAGCCCAAAATGCCATTAGCCTTGTTGGCAACAAGGGTACACCTTTGACTCATATCCAGCTTCTCATCCACTGTAATCCCTAGGAACTTTTCTGCAGAACTGCTGCCTAGCCATTTGGTCTCTAGTCTGT